>NW_021703767.1:95721397-95762600 GCF_005190385.1 Monodon monoceros | reverse complement strand
TTTTTTTTTTGCGGTACGCGGGCCTCTCACTGTTGTGGCCTCTCCCGTTGTGGAGCACAGGCTCCAGATGCGCAGGCTCAGCGGCCACGGCTCACGGGCCCAGCCGCTCCGCGGCATGTGGGACCCTCCCGGACCGGGGCACGAACCTGTGTCCCCTGCATCGGCAGGCAGACTCTCAGCCACTGTGCCACCAGGGAAGCCCATGTTTTGTGATTTTTGGAAAGTATAATTGAAATCTTCTGATAGAACTTTGATTTATTCTAGTTTTTAAGCTAGAAATAGCTTGACACATAAATCTGAATGGTCATATGAAACACATCTGTACAAACTACTAGAAATTCAAAGGCTGAAATACGTTTTTGATTTGGGTAGTTCCTCAACAACTGTTCTAATTATTCCTCATCAAAAAAAAATATTCTTGGGACTTCCCTGGTGGCGCAGTGGTTAAGAATCTGCCTGCCAATGCAGGGGACACGGGTTCGAGCCCTGGTCCAGGAAGATCCCACATGCCGCGGAGCAACTAAGCCTGTGCGCCACAACTACTGAGCCTGTGCTGTAGAGCCTGCGAGCCACAACTACTGAGCCTGCATGCCACAACTACTGAAGATTGCGTGCCTAGAGCCCATGCTCTGCAAGAAGAGAAGCCACCGCAATGAGAAGCCTGCGCACCACAAAGAAGAATAGCCCCCACTCATTGCAACTAGAGGAAGCCCGTGCACCGCAATGAAGACCCAATGCGTCCATAAATTAATTAATTAATTTTTAAAAAGTCTTGAATTCTAATCTATGTTTTGCAGCAATTAATTACACAGCAAATTAGTTTAATACCACCTCTATTGAAAAAAACCTTTTTCCGTTACTAACATTTCTCTAATAGAAAATTTCCCCAAATTCAGGCATTTTCTCACCTAACAAAGGATGCTCAGAAGTCAAATCTTCTCCTCTCCCCACAGTTATAGCTGCTGGAGACAATGTGGGTGGTGGTGGAGTTCTATCCATTCGGACACATTCTTCTGACTCCTCTGGCATTTCTTCTTCACATACATCTTCTACTTGATAAACCTGCAATGACAAACCACGCTGCCTAAAAATGTTTCTAAAATACATTTGATAAGGTGTTCTTAATTTAATTAACAAAATAAATTCCGAGTGTTTTAAAAATTAAAAGGCAAAATGACTATTTGACAGATTGAAAGGAAAACTTTAAAATCATTCAAATGAAGTTTTTCATAATCCTTGACGATTCATGATACTTGATGATATTTCACTGAAAGCAAGCTGTGGATCAGTACCTAAGCTATAAATCACTAAGGTTTCCCAAAAGTGATAGTCAAGTCAGGACACATTTTTAATTTTGTTAATTTTTTAAAATGTTTTGATTTTATACACTCAACTATTTGGGGAATTTACTATAGTTTCTGTTAACTTCCACTGTCATAAATCAAAATAGATACTAATATTTTTCACAAGCATGTTAAGTAAATCTCCAAAATGACACCTATTATGTAAGGAAATGCACTGTTTAAAGGACTACATCCCAGGTTCTTCTTTATTATATTTATGTGAATTAAAGATTAAATTTTGAAAAGTAATGTCTATGAGTACCCACAAAAAAGGTATGTGATTACATGTTTAATCTTCTGATCTACTCAAGAATCTAATGAATTTTTATAAGCTAGTATCAGTTAAACAGAAAACATCTGTCCTTGAAATAACACACACACACCCCCATCCTAAACCATTTGACATATTACTTTTAGTTCTTTAATATTGTTCCATACTTATAGAAGAAAGTTACATCTTTAATTTAACTACCTTGTTATCCAATGGTAAAGATAATACTTAAGAAGAAAACATGGACTCAAAAGTACTCTGAGAAGGAACTTTAAAAACGTCTAACCTATTTGATTTTTTATTAAACTTAAGGCTGAATTTTCAAAGTCCACTTGTAGAGACTGACACAGGTATTTATTTTAATTTGTCATCGTTTTTTATTTAACCATTATTTTTGAAAGATGACAGGTCACTAAAAACAAAGCCACAAAGCAATTTACCCCCTTCTTATATGTACAAAGTTTATTACTTACATTTATAAAAGTTGTGAGTTTTTAAGATAACCTACCCAAACTGATTAATATTTCTAATAAATATCAAAACAAAAAATGTTTCTTCAACATTCACAAAAAACTTTTAAATGATCTAATATTGTATATATTTTTAATCAAACTATTGAAAAAGTTTGATTTGAAATTAAATATAAAAACAATCAATATTTCTGAAACCAGCATAAACAATGTGTGATAAAAAGGACTTGAAGTTTTACCTACAAAGGCATATCTAACAACAGCAATAGAATTTAAAAATCAAAACAAACAAAAAAAACCCCCTAATTTTTCAAGATAATCTATTAAGAAAAAAATAGCTTTCTTTTTTTTAAAATTAAAAAATTCCTTTGTTACTGATAATTTTATATCAAATATAATATCCAGAGCTGTGATTCGAATCAGCTACTAAGTAGGCAACATTTTTAAAAGTTATTTGCTCACAACCCTGAATCTGGAAACCTGTTTCACTAAGAGAGAGTCCTTGCCTCATGTCTGGATCCTCAGGAGTGAAAGCAGTCGTTCATTACTGTACAGCGCAACAATGATAGCTGCTAGTATCTGTTCATGATAATTTTTTTTAAATGATGATAATGTCCAATACAGGGAAAGTCATCCAAAAAAATGTCCTGGGGGTTAAAGGAAAAACAAAAAACAAAAAACTTCTAGTGAGGGGCACCTGCTGTAGTAGTGATTACCTTAATTTGGCAGAGTAGTGGGGATGTTGATTCAGAGGTAATTAGGCAAGTAATGGTTGTATCAACCAGCTCAACTGTATCTATGTAGCATTCCTTTATATTACTTTTCTTCCAAAGATCATCTTTTCATAAAATGCTGAAACTCTCTCTTTAATATTAATGCTGTCACAAGTTTTTCAAACACCTACTACAGTACCTTTTAAGGAATCAAAGATCATGCATGATCATGCATAGTATTCTGATTTTTAAAATATAATGAAAGAGTTTTAAAGGATTAAAAGAGGCAAACACAAATAACATATTCTGAAATAATCCAACAAAGAATACTGTAAAATATTTTTCGTTCTTCACAGGTAAGCCTAACTGTACATACTTTCTTCCACATCTCCCATGTAAAGGCAAAGTAAGTTAAAGAATAAAAGAAGTAGGCAAAAGCAAATCTGTCAGACATCTGGCACCATCAGCATAAAAAAAATCTAAGTGCGACAACTAAAAGACTGAATAAAGCAAAGGAGTGAAGGTTTTGCTCACAAGATCATTTGGAAACTGTACATCACAATTTCTCTTTAGTTCATAACTATGACTATTCTAAAACTAACACTGGCTGCCAAACTTACCTCAATAAAGTACATTAGTCCCATCTGTCTCCTTTCCCTAAACAAACTGTGGAAAACATTTATTAGTTCTAAATTATCTACACTTACCATATCTTACTTATCATACCTAAATGTCAATGAAAAATCTTTTAAAAAAACATACTGAAAATTACTTTGAAAATTCACTTATCTTTGAAAATTTCACATCTCTTAGAAGTATCTCTCTACCTTTGAATATTTGAAACAACCAGGAAATTGTGAACGAATGTGTAATTCATGAAGAAATGGGATGGTTAAAAAAATTGATTTGATAAAGGTAATAAAAGAAAAATACAGCAATTTAATAAATAGGCTATGGTACTCAAAGAAAGGTAAAAGATAAGAACGATAACATGGAAACATCTGTAGCAAATATGACCATACCAGTGATAGCAGAGAAAGTTATTCTTCTCATGAAAAAAAAAATTCCAAAAATGAGGTAACATAAATTTTAAAAAAACCAAAATTGATAGAGGGCAGAAAATAATAAGGTCCTAGATATTTTTAACTTTAATCCAAGTGTTGTTATGTTTTTGATATTTCTATCCCAAACATGTTCCCCAAGGTCTGCCCTAACAAAAATAATTAGAAAAATAGAAGGCATATAGAGAAACTTTATTTTTTTACTTGTTAAAAACCAATTCATTGAACTAGAAAGTGAGAATATAAATTCAAATTAAATTTGATTTCCTTGAAGGTACTGTACACTTTTAAGCCTGTGTTTTTATATTACAATATCCATTGTAAACTCTTCAAAAATACATTAAAAGAAAATATAGAGACATAATAATTGAAATACAAACTTATTTCTAGATGCCCATTGTTGTCTTTGTCAAATTCTGTTCTTAATAAAAGTGAGTAGGAAGTGGAATTCAATCTCTTCATGCCTATTAAGATCAGTCAGAATGACAAGAATAAAGAATCTATAAATTTGCATCCTGAGCACCAAGATGTTTCCCATTAAGGAACAGACTTTGAAAACCCCTTTCCTTTCTGAGTTTATGGTTACTAGCCTTTAAGTGATAAAATCTCTTTAGTGAGGTTTGATATAAAACCTCCTTTGGGGGGTGGTGGTGGTGGTTGGATGAACTGGGAGATTGAGATTGATATGTATACACTAATATGTATAAAACAGATAATTAATAAGAACCCGCTGTATAAAAACAAAAAAATTCAAAAAAAGTAAAAATAAAAAAATAAAACCTCTTTTGAGAATATTGTTTTCCTCAGTTATAAATTAATTATGAATTTGATCATTCCAACGTTTAGAGACCTTATTTCAATTTTTATTATAAATTATTTTATAAATTTTAAAAGTCCTTTATAGAATGTTTAAAAGAAAAACATTTTTCAGGATAATTTTCCTCTGTAGGCAGTTATGTACCATTTCTAGAGGTTTATTTTGATAAATTTCACCACAATCTCAGTTACTCAAAACTTTTACTCCTCCCAGTGGATTTTTTCATCCTCAGTATTCAACTCATCCACTGAGATTTTCTTAGCTTTCTAAATGAGAAATATTTTAAGTATATATTCTCCCTTAGTAGAAATTTAAAAATCAGTTTAATAATTCTAAAAGATGGCCTACAGTTAATGTTTTTTTTGCAAAGTTGGATTCTTTCCTAGAATAACTGGTTTTTACAAAGTTTTAATTACAAAATACAAGTTTACCAAAAAATTACATCATACAAGCATACCTCCACCTTGAAGCAAAAGCCCCATAAAGGCCTAGTACTTCAGAATGCATACAACCAAAAAGGTTAGCTAGATAAACCATACGTTTAAGAACATACAAGCCAACAGAAGGGATCTATGAAGGATAATCACCTTAAGAGAAAAAACTTTGTGCAGATGACACTGGTTCAAATGCATTCCCTTGGGGAAAAAAAATCAACTCTGTAAAGATAGCAGATGGATTTGTTTAAATAGTAATAAAATTAACGAGGGACTTTAATAACCATTACAAATTATCAAGCATGCAACCATACTACAACAAAAGGTTTTTTTTTTTTTTTTTTTTTGCCCATACAGCATGTATGTCAGATACTGACAGATGGAAATTTCAAGCTTTTTAAATTCATTGGCATTTAGATCTAATGATATAACATAGCGTGGGAGAAAACTGTTTTTACTTTCAGGTCGGCAAGAAAGTCAAAGAGCTTCCAAGGGCTTACCACTGGTGGATCAACGGATGCTGGTGGTTGTACTTGTAGGTTTACCGCAACAGTCTGTGGAGGAGGAAGAGTCTGAAATGGCAACTGGACCAAAGCTTCTGCAGCTGGAAGCTCCTCTTCTGACACCAAAGCATTCTGCACCAAAACCTGGCCCTGGGACAGAATTTCAGGCTGCACTTGTAAAGATTGCATAGACTGCAAGGGCAGTGGTGGAATCTGAGCTGGAGGAGATGTCGACATCTGCGGAGGGGTTGCAATTGGGATTGGAGAGGACTGCAGGGTTGAATATTGCTGGTGTGATGCTGGAGACACAATCTGCTGACCTGGGGATACCAAGGTGGACTGCTGAACTGGGCCAATGTGTACAACAGGGGAAGCTGGAAGTGGAAGATGGGATGGAAGATTCAGCTGTGCTGTAGGTTGCACCTGATTAGCAGTGGACTGCTGCAAGTTTGACCCTGGCTGGAGAGCTGATGACACAAGTGGGTGTGGCTGAATAAGTGCTTGTGGATGAATAATTATAGTAGGAGACTGACTTGGTGAATGAGGTGGTGGAGGAGACACCACTACAGACTGCTGTGCTGACTGTGACTGACTAGGAGACACTGGTAAAGGAGGGGGATGACTCTGAATTGGGGAACAATGCTGTGGCTGGGCACTACTGGGAGCTGGAGGCAGGCCGTGGTTTTGGAGTGGTAAACAGTGCTGGGATGGTGGTGGGTCTTGAGTTGGACTTTGAAGTGTGATTGGCTGAATTTGCTGTTGCTGCTGCTGTAGCATCAGCTGATGGTGGGAAACTTTGGGAGGTGGTGAATGAAGAGGAATCTGCTGATGTTTTATTAGAGGATGAGGCTGAATTGGAGGATATGAAGCTGTGAGAGAAAAAAATGACAATTAGTATTTATTTCAAAAGTAATCACATAAATTTTAAAATAAATCTAAATGAGGAACGTTTTCGCATCAGAAGGTCATAATCATCAGAAATCTATTACAAGTCTTCCCAACAAGAATGGCTCAAAAATGTAATGACAAACAACTTTTCCTTGGAAAACTACATAATTTCATAAAACAAACTGTACTGTGATAAGTTCCAAAAGAAAACTGCCTAAAACAATTGATTCATAAATCTGAATCTACACGATTTATTCTTATTAAATTTTATATGTCACCAGAATATTTCCATTAACTTTTAACAAAGTTTATCCACTTGAATTCCTTCTCTGGGAAGAAGAGGAGTGTAACTGAACAAGTGTAATATAAATAAAGATAACTTCAAAATCATAAAATAAAGGTCTCATCCTTTCTAATCCATGTCTAAACATTCTTCCAACTAACAGTCAATGTAATTACCTATAAAGCTTCCCAAATAAGTTCCCCAATTTGAACCGAGATGAATAGTTGGTACTATTTGACCCAGGAAAATATTTTGTATAAAAAGTTAATTTACTTAAGCAAAACACATGTGTGAATCCTAGAGCATGGTTAAATAATCACAGTAACTAAGAAACGAAATTTCAGGGGCCATTCCAAATCCAGGAGAGCAATAGTTTTGCTTGCAGAAAAAATGACGCAATCAGCCATGCTGTCTAGACAAATGATCTTGTTTTACTTCTCTCTCCCACATACACTAAAAAAAACCTACAGTAATCTATAAGTGATAATACCAGTTTTCTCCACAAGGGAGCCACCCATAACAGGAAATATATATGTAAGAATTAGTAAAATCAAGTAGAAAGTAGTTTCCACATCATTATGCCTCTTCTGCATACTGACTGGTGCATATGTTCACACAGAGGGAGATGCTGGTGAAATCCTCTCTATCTAAATAAGAATGGAAACTGGGTTCACTAGAAGATAAACTGAAGATTACTTAATATTAATATCATGTAACATTATCACATTTAAAATATACCTAAAGACAGGCAAAAATTTTTTCTTAATCTCAGACTGTAATGCCTTGTATCTATTTTTACATTCAACCATTATTTGTGACAAAGACCTTATAAAAAATTCTAACAACTTTTTTTCAACCTTTCTGTATTTGGCTCGTTATTATCTGAAATTCTGGAGATTCTTTAAGGAAATTAACATCTGATTAACATCTCAAGAAAGAAGCATTTAGAAGGTTCAACAAATACCCACGAATTGTTAAAAACAAAATGGAAATTAGATCTAAAATTTCATCTAACAAAGTAATTTTCATATAACTAGACTAGCATTTCAAACCAAGACTGAAAATTTTATGTCAGCACTTTATAAATGTGTTGATAAAGACTCTCTATTATAGAGTATTCAAAAAAATCTTGGACTTTTATAGAGTACCTTTCCACCAAGGGGCTTAAGATGCTTTCACATCTCTCTCCTTTGTACTCACAAAATGCCTGTTGAGTAGGTACCCTTTTACAGATAAGGAAATAGAGGTTTAGCAAAGGCCCACTTTAATTCAATTTTTAAGTTATAATTAAAATTTACCATATTCTTGAAGTACAATGGAGATTATATTCATGGGAATAAAAAGTCTTTCTGTGCTCTAGCAAGTAAGCAATCTTTGCCTTCTAGAGCTGGTAATTCAATACAGTAATAGTTATCCTTTCACCTAAATAAAATTTTTCTTTGATCAGAAATCAAAATGAGTCTATATATTTTATATTAGTCCTTTAAGTCCAACTGACAAGCACATATACTACAGAATAACTGAGGATATCTTAAACAATACTTCCATATAAGAAAAGTCCTAGTATTCTGGAGAATCATGACGTGTGTTAATTTCTCTGATTTTAATAAACACTTTAGTATTGTCAGGGTGGCCTTATAACTGAAGAATTAATGATTGGCATCATCTCTCACATATGCAGCAGAACCTTTTATTATTGCAAATAATTAAATATATTATTGTAAATTATTAAATATATTATTTCATTCAGTAGTTACTACAACCCCATGAGGTACACAGGGTACTATACTAATCCAGTATATTTCAAGTGAAGAAACTTTCAGTAGTGAAGTGACTTGCCTAAAATCACCTGGCTATTAAGGGGCAGCGCTGGGTATAAAAAAATCCACAGTCTTAGCTGAGTCTAGGTTCCTATTATGGTCTGAATGTATGTGTCCCCCAAAATTCATGTTGAAGCCCTAACCCTTAATGTGACTGTGTTTGGTAAGGGGGCCTCTAAGGAAGTAATTATGGTTAAATGAGGTCAAAAGGGTGAGGCCCTGACCCAACAGGATGAGACAGAAGAGAACTCGATATCCTCTCTTCTTGCACTCAGATGAAAGACTGTATGAGGACACACTAGAAGGCAGCCATCTGCAAGCCTGAAAGAGAGCGCTCACCAAAAACCAAACACTGCCAGTTCTTGATCTTGAGCTTCCCAGCCTCCAGAACTGTGAGAAGATAAATTTCTGTTGTTTAAGCCAGTGGTCCCCAACCATTTTGGCACCAGGGACCACTTTCATGGAAGACAATTTTTCCAGGGACGGGGAGGGGGGCAGATATGGTGGTTCAGGCCGTAATGTGAGCAATGAGGAATGGGGAGCGGGAGATGAAGCTTCACTACTCACTCGCCTGCCGCTCACCTCCTGCTGTGTGGGCTGATTTCTAACAGGTCTAAGACTGCTACTGGTCCGTGGACTGGGGGTTGGGGACCCCTGGTTTAAGCTATCTAGGCCATGGTATTTTTTTTATGATAGCCTAAGCAGACTAATTAGTCTTTTCACTACACTACTTATTTCATAAAAGCTCTAAAGACTGAGCTCTAATATAGTTCATGATAATTTCCAGACATTTGGTTAAAGTTTGTCATGATAATTTCCAGACATTTGGTTAAAGTTTGTCTTTATTTTATATATTAAAAATAGGATTAATAAATATCAAGTGGGAATTCCACCCTCAAGAAGAAATGATGAAGAAAACTAAATGATGTTAGCACCCTAGAAATACATGTAAGGAAATAATAACCATATCTGTTATATGTCTATTATAATAATTACTAGACTATACTATGTTAGAATACAAGCAGATTTTTCAATACTTGAAAGTGACCTGCAGCAGCAAGCATTTTTCTAATTGAAGAAAAGGACAAATTACCAATTCAAGAATCTCAAAAAAAAAAAAAAAAAATCTTAGCTTCAGACTAACTCCATACCAACAAGAGCAGAAAAACTAAAAGGGCAGAAAAATTATAACTGCTGCCTTGCCAGAAGATACAAATTGCTTTGAATAACTGCATTTTTAAGTTAAAATTGAATTTTTAAGTTTGGAAGCTGCAAAGGTTTATGTGACTTAGGGTGTTCCATTTGGTTTTATTTCTAAAAAGTAACACCACAGAAAACTGGAGTTTGGTTAATACACATAAGCTCTAAATCTGGAATTGCAATTGTCCTGAAGTCTCAGGATGGTGTAAGGCCCTCTTACTCTTAGATGGTTTTAGCTTACTGGTCTCCTCCATACTTACATAAAATATTTGCCATCAGAGGAAGGCAACTAGAAAGATATTATCACACTATCAATGAAAAGGGGAAGAATAAGTGTTAACTTAGAACCAGATATTGTGAGTTCAGGGGGAATGAAAATCCAAAAGCAGATCTCTTTGCTTGAACTAACCCTGAAAGAGTTCCTACCTTTCTCTTTGAAAGGAAATTAACCTACCCTCCATTATAATCTATCAAAACTATAGAAATCAATATAAATTGTCCCCTGAGCAGTCATTCCAAGCACAGTGGGTCACTGCCTCTCCACACTAACTCCTTCCATCAACACTGGCCAGGGAATTCCCTGGCGTTCCAGTGGTTAGGACTCTGCGCTTTCACTGCCGAGGGCATGGGTTCAACCTCTGGGTAGGTAACTAAGATCCCACAAGCCATGGAGCGCAGCCAAACAGAAAACAAAACAAAGAAAAACACTGGCCAGAGGCTGGTTTGAGGCTAAGAATACTCTGGACAATACAGTACAAAAATCCTGTTATCATGCCATATAGATAGCAGGACCTTGCACACAGACGTTTATAAAAAAGAATTCACATCTAACCATACTATGAGTGGATTTATTATTTATACATTCTAACAAACCCTTCACTTATCTAAGATTCAGATTGAAGAATTCTAAGCAGTGATACCTAGTTAGTACAAATGGAAAAAACTGTGCTATAACTTCCAAAATCCAAATGGAAAAAAAAAAATCAACTATTAATCCAACAAATATTTACTCTTGTCCACCTATTATAGATATAAGTACATATAAGGCATAACTTGGTGCTGTCAAGATAAAAGAATGAAAAGGTTAATCTGAAAAAGGATTAAAAGACTTAATAAATGTAAAGTACCTGACACACAGGTGCTTGATATTAGTTCCCTACCCTCAAAGAGCTTACTTACTGTCTAGTAGAAAAGCTAAGATCAATAAGTATATAAATAACTATAAAAGAAAAAGTACCACAAAGAAATATAAAAATGCTATACAAGGGACCTCCCTGGTGGTCCAGTTAAGACTCCGCACTCCCAATGCAGGGGGCCCAGGTTCGATCCCTGGTCAGGGAACTAGATCCCACATGACACAACCAAGAGTTCACATGCCGCACCTAAAGATCCCACATGCTGCAACTAAAAGATCCCCGCATGCTGCAACTAAGACCCAGTGCAGACAATTAAATAAATATATATTTTTTAAATGCTATACAAGTTCGGAAGGAGAGATTTCTAACTAGGGGAATCAAACAATTCCAAGATCTTGAGATTGCGTGATACAGAGAATGTTGGCAATATCAGCACAGAAGAAACATAAGAAGAGAAAAGGCAACCTTCAGCAGTGTAAAATGAATCTTTAAAAAGTAATGCAAAAAAAAAGAAATAAAGTAATGCATAATTATAAAAGGGCAGAAAGAAGATGCTTACCTGATGAGGCTGGATCAAAGGAAGATTTATTTTTTTTAATGTAACATATGTGAGGTATCTAGCCCAGTGCGTCACACACACACACACACACACACACACACACACTTTCAATAAACAATAGTTAAACTGGTATAAAAACATATGTAGAGGGCTTCCCTGGTGGCGCAGTGGTTGAGCGTCCACCTGCCGATGCAGGGGACACGGGTTCGTGCCCCGGTCCGGGAGGATCCCACATGCCGCGGAGCGGCTGGGCCCATGAGCCATGGCCGCTGAGCCTGCGCGTCCGGAGCCTGTGCTCCGCAATGGGAGAGGCCACAACAGTGAGAGGCCCGCGTACCAAAAAAAAACAAAAACAAAACAAACAAACAAACAAAAACCATATGTAGATATATTAAGAATAGGAAAGATCTAAGTATGCTTAAGAAGCAAAAGAAAGGATCCAGCATGAGGGAGACAAAAGATGCTATAATAACTATGAAAGAAGGTCAGGAGTCAGTAAAAAAGATGCAATCAATGACACAAGGAAATAGTGCTAACTTTAAAGAAGAAAGCAGATAATTCCTTATCCTATTAGAAGTGAAGAAAGCTCAACACTGAGAAATTCTGAGATGAACAGAAGACACGGTAAGGAAACTCAGTCTGCACGGCCCCAGAATTTCCAGCATGAGAACCATGAAGCAACATTATCTGTAGATGGCAGAGGGAGCACACATGGGATTCAAAGGCTGATGAAAATGAAAACGACTTAGTTGATTCCCTGACATTTGCCTCTCAGAGATGAAATCAAAGATGGAAAAATAGCAACATGGTGAGGAAAATAATTATGCATAATCCTTATTTTTGGAAACTGATAAATTCCTTCCACTAATGACAATGTTAAAGAAAAATACATACTTGCTTTTTTTAAAAAGCTTTTAATTTTGTTCCACTAAAGCACATTAAACAAACCACAGGCAAATTATTTTAAAGCTAAAAGGTTTTATCGACATAACAGCAGACCAGCACATGATGAAGATGTTAATCAAATGTCAACTGACCCAAAAAATCTATTTTATTATTATAATTTGTTTTAGCTGTTGGGCTCTTTTGATTTCTCTTTTTTCAAGCTACACTACTGTTCTTTTGTTAACTTATAAAATTCACATTTTAAAATGTTTTAAAAGTATTGTCGTTCAAGTAATGGACATCTTTTGTTTTGCTCTGCCTCCTAAGAAAATGAATAATGCAACTATTTTCAACAAAAGCTTTATCCCACCTGGTGCTATTAACTGGTGAATACTTGATGTCCGGGTGACAGCTGTGCTTCGTGATTCCAGACTTGGACTTTCTCCTTTCTTATTACTTTCTGGAGAAGGATCTCGTTGGCTGATTTTAGAACTGGTCACTGTTGTTTTGTTATGACAAATTGTCAATGACTGAGTTTGACTAGTACTTTTTGGCGGACCATTTTGTGAGCTAGATAATACACCCAACTTCTGGCTGCGTAATGTTAAATTCTGAACCTAAGAACCACATAACAAAAAATAAGGATGAAACAGATGGTATTAATTGATGTGGTAATCATTACCATTATAACAACAATGACAACACATTTATATTATGCTTTTTATATTATGCATAAAGCTACAAGCACTTGAAACAACTAATTAACCCTGAAGGAAAGGGGCGCTATTATTCTAAGTAATCATATCTTAAACATTAAGTGGCAATTTTTTTAAAAAGACATTAAGGAAAAGAATCATTAAGAACTAAATGAAAATAGAATATATATATATATATATGTATATATATATACATATATATATATATATTGCAAATGAACTATCAATATGAGGAAATTACTCTGCAACATACTGCATTTTAAAGTTACCAGGTCAGAGACAGTCAAAAGGAAGGAGAACGAGGAAGAACATTCCAGGCAAAAAGGAAAACTTGAGCAAAGCTGCAGAGGTGGGAGAGCCCAGGGTGTGGAGGGAAGAATGAGCAATTCCTTCTACTTCACTGAGTTCTCCATGACAGGATTGTGAAACATTTTAAGGCTACAAGTCCCTCATAAACTTGTGAGAAATTACTACGCACAATTAGGATAGTGTGGATATAATATTGCTATCTTAATAAAGATCAGAAAGATAACAAAAAAAGCAAGTTAATAGGTCTATAGAGATTATAAGAGAACATTAATCTTCTAAGTAAGAAGACAAATTCATGAAATCACCTACCCCATTGTGATAATTATGAAAAGCATTTCCTATTAACTAAC
Organism: Monodon monoceros; assembly: GCF_005190385.1. Lineage (NCBI taxonomy): Eukaryota > Metazoa > Chordata > Mammalia > Artiodactyla > Monodontidae > Monodon > Monodon monoceros. The sequence continues at coordinate 95,748,842 of NW_021703767.1, read as the reverse complement.
TTTAAAGAGTTAGTGAGATTTTGTTGTGGTGGTTATGAAACACTCATTTGCCTTTGAGAACTAGATCCCATGAACTAAAGACATCGTGCATGGCCTTGAAATGGTTTATGTGATGACTCCTATCTACACCGGGGCTATTCTAAACACACTGCCAGTCTGGATGGTGGCAAGGATTATCCCAATTACTCTCACCTGAGGTCTATAACATTATCAAACAGCAAGGCAAAAATGCCTCTCCAATAGCTTCCTAAACTTTTGCCTCAGAAATGAATGCACCTAATACATTTATGCTAGCACTGGCCCTGGGAGGGAAATGGAAGTAAAAGAGATTCTAAAGTAACAAATATATTGCTGCTTTATGAATGTTCTTCAGTTTCATGTGTGTTCTGTCTCTACAACTGTATCATTAACTGATGCTCTATACCTTCTCTTTCCAAGTGCCAATGCAGTGTTCAGCCAACAGCAGATGGTAAATAAATGTTTACTTCAGGGCAGCTGAAGTTTTAATCAGTTCTATTCTAAGCTACTGAAAGAATTTTCTAAGTGAGATCATATGGAGCATCTTCTCTGATTTTTGTCAAATATTTCACAGCATTGTAAATGGACTAATTACTGCTGTATTACTGAAATTTAATGCAAAAATAAAATATGCTAAAATCCAGATTTCTCAGCTTGCCACTCAAAGCCCTCCACAGTCTGGGCCCAAACTGCTTTGAGCCCCTTTTTCCACTATTTATTTCACAATCCTCATACTCTAGCCAAACTGTTCTGCTCACCCTTCTCCAAACATACCTTGCACTGTCTTCATTTAGAGCCCTTGCTCAAATTCCTCTTTCCTCAACGCTGTCTCTTGAAGCCCAACACAGTGCTCAAGACCATTAAAATTCCTACCCATTCTCCCAAAGAAACCTCTCGAAGTCCCTGGTTAGAAATAATTTCTCCTCCCCTCTATGCTTTTCCCATAGAATTTGGATCATAGTGGCCTATACCAATGACAAACATCTAGCCTGGTTTAGAATTACTAATGTCTGTGTCTGTGAAATACTGAGACTCTGACTGGCAGGCTCTCATCTCTGACATTCATTTTTGTACTCCCCGCAATTCCGGCTGCAGACATAACAGAAACTACACAAGTCTGAGGTATTCTCCTATGTCTGATTCTGAAAAATGTATTGCATGGATTTTGTTGCTCTTGTTGTTGTTAAGTATCTTGTTTTATTTATGGTTTTCTTAAGCTAACATTAAAATCTGTTCATGTTTTACCAAAAGAAATCTCAACAAATGTCTAGCAGAGGAATATTAAAATCTCTCAGGAAGCAAGGGAAAAACAGCAAGAAATTTAACATCTGCCATAAATAATGTATAAGGTGGACCACAGAATGATGGTAATCAAGGTCTGAACTATAACCTGAAAAACAAAAGCTTTCCTTCAAAGGAAAAGCATATTCAAAGTAAATGAAGATGTGACACAGTGAACCCTTAAGCTGTAGCAGTCCACTTCTATAGAATAATATATTTTTCTTCTAATTTTCCTTTTGTTTTCTGGAATTCTGAAAGAAAACGTATGCATGTGCATATTATATACTATATGTTATTTATATGAATAGATAAATTTTAGAATATGGCTTTACTATCTATGGTCATCTTGGCTTAAATATTTACAATAAATTTCAAACATGTAAACTATACTCCTAAAGCATATACAGAGCTAACTGAGCTGTTAATAGATCACATATTCAGATTTCCTTGACAGAGCTTCACTTTTAAAAAGAACCCACCCTTTCTAAGATAAAGAATATTATGGCATCTAATGCCCAACTTTAATTTCATCTGAACTTTTCCTGTGATCAGTCTAGGGAAACTTTCTGACTTTTGAAAAAGTCTAGATTTCCCACAAAGTATTTTTGCTAATTTCACACCTTACATTTTTATAGTGGATTATCCAAATACCCTCACTTCAGTTTTTTAATTTGGATCTAATAAATAATGTGTGAATTATCGTAGGATCTCTTCTTTGTACATAAGGAAATTAAGAGTTCATGTCACACTGCCAGCAGTAGAACTGTTTCTAGCTTTTAAATCTAAAAGGCTGTTTTCTCCTCAATTGTTACAGAATTGCCCAGAGAGCCTTGGTAAGATTTCTTACTTTTCTATGACATACTTTTTTAGTCTTATGATATCTTTCTGAAAGTCACATTTTTTTTTTCATGATAAGAAGAGATGGAGCATTTAAAATGGTAAGATATTCCAAATTTCTCATTTTTTTTACAGTATGCTATAAATTTTAATACTGAGGAAAAATTAACTGTTATACTGACTTTTGTCAGTTAAAGAGTATTAAAATAAAACTTCAAATTTGGCATTTTTCAATTACAAACAAATTAAGTGTTTTAAAAACTGCAAATATATGTTTAAAAATTAACAAAGTGGAGCACAAATTTTTCAAAACTAACAGCCCTGAACTTGAGGAAAGTTACCACTGGAATATTCAAAATATTAGCATCACCTCCCACTGTCAGCCTCATTCACTGCCACTTCTAAAGCACAGCAAAGAAAAACATCAGTAGAGAAGTTCCTAAAGGTCAATCCATCCCTCTAGTTCCTCAGTCTATCCTTGAAATGAGTCAGATTATTAGAAAGCCACGTACCTATACACATCAAACTGGACCCCAAAGAGCTAATTCTACAAATTACTTTGACTATGAGAACCCACAAAACAGACTGTGCTCTAGAGAGTTTGTTAGTTGTATTTTCCTAATAACTGGTTTATTTTACCTTGGAAACTGCAAATCCTTTAAATGGTTGAGCTTCTCTCTTCACTATTAGCTACATGAAAGCTAAGAACCAAATTCATGACTCATCTTTAGACAGTGCATAACAAAAACAGTAATTAGTAGCATGTGATATCTTATGTGCCAGGCACTATGCTGAGTGCTTTATTTATGCTTACTGTCTCATTTATTCCTTGTAACAACTCTGAGCTATTACTTCCAGCTCACAGTGAAGAAACTGAGGCTTAGCATAAGTAATAACAGCTAACATTTAGTGAGTGCTCACTAGGTAACAGACACTGTTCTGTTTTTCATTTATTAACCTATTTAATCCTCATTACAACCCTACGAAGCAATACATTTATTTTATTTTATATTGTTGAAACTGAGGTTTAAGGATATACAATGAGAAGGTGGTAGAACATGTATTTGAATCCAGAGAATCTGGCTCCAGAGTCCAAACTTATAAACACCATGCTATACTATGACCTATCCAAAATCAATCAACTGGCAAGTGACAAAGCAACTGTTGCTGAAGTCAGAATATAAACCCAGGTCTTCCTATTCTCCCCTTTGCAGAAAAAGTACTAATGAGTACCTACAATATTCTAGACACTAAACATATATTACTCACTCTTCAACTTACCCTGCAAGTATGTATAACTATTAGAGATGTTTGGTAACTTATCTCAAGTCATACAACTAATAAATGATTGCAGTGGGAGTTGAACTTAAGCCCATGCAGGACTTCATGCATGTAATTTCAATGGCAACCACACGCCTAGCTCCATGCCACTTTATCATTCTGGAAGTTGACAGGTTTTATAAAACCAAACCAAAACAAAACAAAACAAACAGGAAGATAATATCTTCAACAACTTCATTCCACAAAGAGACATTTAAAGTTTAGAGCTGAAAAAACCTTAAAGTTAACAAAAGTCTCATTTTGTAAATATGGAAACTGAAGTCCAAATAAGTTAAGGAACTATAGAGGGTCACAGAGCACATTATGAGAAACTGGAGTTTAACTGATCACCATCTTTATATGCTGATATATGAAAATTGGACTTTGTTATTAAATAAAATAGAGATTCTATGAAAAATACCAAAGAATATTATGGCTATCTCATTTTTTACTTTTTACCAGATGACTGAGATTATTAAATTAAAAATTCGAAGCCAAGGATGACCTTGAGATATACCAATTTCTGCCATATGCAATCCAAAACATTATCTATGGAAAAATATCAAAATGGTATCATACAATATAAAAGTCTACTCAACTGTTTTAATTTAAAATTTACTCAATTTCATTCATTTTTATTAACTTTACTGAGGTGTGACTTACATAAAATAAAATGAATGAACCAGTTCAATAAGTTTTGACATTATGTATATACCATGTTACCACCACCCTAATCAAGATATAGAACATTTCCATCACTCATACCCCTTCCCAGTCAATCGCCCCCACCTTCTGCCCCAGGTAGCACAAATCCATTTTTTTCACTATAGATTAGTTCTGCCTGTTCAGAAATTTCATATAAAGAGAGTCGCAGGGTATTGCACTCTGTGATGTCTGGCATCATTTACTAATTATAATGTTTCTGAGATGTACCAGTAGTTTCTTCCTTTTTATTTCTGAGTAATATTCCACAATATGTTTATCCATTCACCAGTTAAAAGACAGTGGTTACTTCCAGTTTGGGGCTATTCTGAATAGAGCTGCTACGAACATTCATTTAAACATCTTCATGTGGATATATGTTTTCAAATCTCTCAGGGTAAACATCTAGAAGTGGAATTGCTGGGTAACATGTTAAGCATATGTTTAACTTTATAAGAAAACTTTTTCAAAGTGGTTGTACTCTTTTACACTTTCACCAGCCACATATGATAGTATGGTTCCTCCACATTCTCGCCAGAATGTGGCATTTTCAGTCTCCTTCATTTCAGACATTCTAGTGAGTGTGTAGTGATATTCACTGTGGTTTTGATTTATATTTCTAGGAAGATTAATCATGTTGAGCATTTTTTCATGTGCTTCTTGGCCTTTCGCATATCTTTTGTGAAGTGTTCAAATTTCTGCCCATTTTTAACTGAACTGTTCATGATCTTATTACTGAGCTGTAAACCCACTTTATATACTCTGAATACAAGTCCTTTGTCAGATATATGTATTGTGAACATTTTCCCTCAGTCTGTGGCTTTGCCTCTTTGTTTTTGTAGCAATGTCTTTTGAAGAACAGTTTTTAAATTTTGATAAAGTCCAATTTATCATTATTTTCTTTTACAGTTAATGCTTCTTGTGTCCTATCTGAGAAAGCTTTGCCTACCCTAGAGTTGTAGAGATATCCCCTATGTTTTCTTCTAGAGGTTTTATAGTTTTGTCTTTTGTCTTTAGGTCTACATTACTTCTGGTTTATTTTTGTGAATGGTGTAAGGAGAAAATTAAAGTTCATTTTTTCCATAGTACCAACCAAAGTATAAACAAAAAACTGAGTAACATTCTGCTCAATTTTTTAAGTTTAAAGTTTACCCAGCTCATTTTTAAATTTAAAAGCCATCGTGACACGGTTATTACCTAACTGCTTACAAAGGAATCTAAAGAAAAGAATACATCTCACATAATAAATCTGCTTTACAATAAAACTAAACATACAATGTCATAGCAAAACGTATTAACTTTCACTAATGTCAAATAACCTAAATATCCCTGTTTAATGGCATTATAATTTCTATAAAACCAAAAAATTTTCTTGAAGTTCTCACTGGATTAAATGTTGATCTGAAATGTGTGACAAAGAGCACTGAAACTATCAGTAACTTAAACACAAATGTATGTTTACCTTTAGCCTGAAGACCCAGACCTTAAGTACCACATTATGAAGCCAGACAAGCTCACCTGAGTAGCTGCAGACTGACAGGAAGATGACGATGACGACGAGACAACAGGAATGTCAGACTGTACAGCAGCCACAGTGGTAGCGGGTGTGAAAATCAGCTGTACAGACAGAAAAACCAAAAAAATACCCTAAGACAAAAGAACATGTCCCACACACAATGTATAGCAGGCAAGAGAGACTGAAATTTGTGACAGAAAGACAATGCAGTTTAGGATTGTCTCCTAAGCAAAAGGTCTTACATGACAAGGAGAACTTTTTGATAATAGAGAACTCAAAAGGAAAAAAAAAAACCAGAAACATTTTTGAAACAGCTCATGATTCTGATGAGTAGAAAATAAATCAGTGCTCAAAAAAGAAAATGTATCTTGGCAATATGAAATCCTCATACCAAATTTTTCCCCAAATAAGCTATTATACTTAAACTTTTCCCAGCTCAAAACTATTGTGGCAGGATTCCTAAAATGGAAGTTAGAATAGGCAACCATAGTCACTGCTCTTGAATGCAAACTAAATTTCAGTGAGAAACATGAAAAGAAACACCAAAAAGTCTTTTCAGTCCTCTTTACCCCAAGGGATAACTATGCCACATGCTACGTTACAATATTTCACTCAGCTACACAGGATCTGTGTAGTACAAGCCTAGGTTGCTCTTGATTTTAAAACTATTTGTAAAGAAATATTCATTCTAAATGTAAATGCCACAACATGTTAAAAGTCAACAACAAAGCAGCCTGCAAAAAAAAACTTCACATCAAAAAAAAAAGGAAAAGAAAAAGAAAGGAAAGACATACTTGATTTATTTAATTATCACCATCTCTTTCCAAATACTTTTTTTTTCAATACTGAAACAGAATGCCATTAATTTAAAAAGGCAATACAATCCACTCAGAGATTATCCAATCCAATTTAGTAAATTATGACAGTTGTTTCAAAGAACCTGTGAATACTCTATCTCAAAATTGCATCAAGTTATACAGTTCCTCAAAAGCCATTTCTGTTTAAATTAAAATTACCAATTAAAGGATCATTTAAACTTCAGTTCTTTACATACTAAATTTAAGTGAATTAAATAACAAGTATAACTTTCACAAGAAGGTAATTTCCAGTACAAACAGCTAAAAGCACTATACCTAAAAAGATGTTCTATCTAGCGTGAACCATATGAAACTGTCAGTTTTAGAAGTCAAAAACAGTCCAGTAGCAACCATTTCAAATGGTTCTCCCTAATTCTGAAGTATATTACTGATTAAATAAGATCTCATGGGGAAAAAACCCAGAAATATGGTAATGTCTATTGAATAGTCTGTAAATAAAAAGAGGGTCATATCATTGTTTCCTGTTAGAAATATGATGGAAACCTTCTTTGCAATTTTAGTGTAGAACTGGGGATCCAGATATATATTCAGTTCACTGGATAAAAAAGAATATAAATAAATACATATCAGGGACAAAGTTCTTCTCTAGCTACCTGTAAAGACATCAAATAAAGTAAATGTCAACCAATTTTTACATTCCTTAAAGAAGGCTCAACAAGTAAATTAGGAAATCAGTAGATAACACAATAGCCAAATTAACATTCCTGTATTAACAAAAGATCAAAGTGAGCATAGGAACACAAATCACCCTGCAGATTTTAAGACGGGAATAACCAAAGCTAAGACTCATCTGGTAAATTATCACGAACTCCAATCCAGATTTCAGAAGATCCCACAATATAAATTCTAATTTATAGTTAACAACCAAGTTTTTTATGTTTCTAACAATTTCATCCAATCTAAGATGTCAAAGATATACGGTGATTTTATGTATCACTACAAGCACCAACTACAACCGTAAGATGCCATCAATTATAAAATGCATCTCAGTTTCAGAGATGTTAAAATATGAAAAAGGGTTTGAAATCAAAGAAATTTGATATTAAAAATTAATCACTCCTATGTTACAGAATCTGTTAGCTCCCTAATGCTGCTAATTACTATTTGATACACCAAGAAGGCCTACCAATTAAAGGTAGAATTTTTCATGACATAAATGTATAAGAGCTAGGCACATACACAAAAATTTTGTTAAACATTTCTTAAATATTAAAAATGCCTCCTATTGCATCAAATCAAGAAACATTTTGATCTCTCTCACGTCTTTAAACACTGAAAAAATCTGGTAGCTCATATCTTACCATTTGAGCTCGGAGATACATTTGAGCTTGGCTTGCCGTTAGGGTAGGGGAGGTACTCCCTAGTAACATAGTCTGTTGGGTAATACTGCCACTGGTAGAACTGGAAGCCTGGGAACGGCTTATTAACTGTGCAGGTGTAGGAGAAGTAGAGAGGTTGATCTAAGGAAGAAAACATATCAGGTCATAGGCTTCCATTTCTTGCTTCCATGTCACTGAATTTCACCAAGCTGCAGTTAGGCAATCAATGGTATATATTGTGGCTGAGGAACCTAAGAGAGGGCTTCATCTTTGACAGACCCATCATTTCTATAGGCGATTATTTGCGCATATGCAAACAATAGCATGTATTGGTTAGTAATTAGGACAAGTTTTAAGGATATCCTCATTGTGTTTCATAAGATTCCAACATCTTAAAATATCATTTCTACTATCTCCCAAAAATTAGGGCTATTGTTCCATTATTTTAATATTCCATGTAGTGACTTAAAACATTTGAATCAACAGTCTACATTATTTTGTCATTTTCTGTCACATTTCGAGGGATTTCTGAAATGAACAAAAGTTAAAACACAGATAATCCATGCACATGTATATAAACATACACGTAACATATAACTAGTATAAAATTCTCCTTCAAAAGCTCTCAGAAAAGAAGAAAATAGAATTGTTACTGGTCAAACAGATGGAAAACTCCTGAATATTGGTTACAAGATTAAATTATAAACACTAAAGCTGCTGTTAAAGAATAAACTAGTGCATGGTCTATCTCTAGGATATGTAAGAGACTGGTAACTGGTTGTACCTGTGAAGGCAAACTGGGTGGGAACAGGACAAAGGGACACATGTAGACTACCACATGCATGTATTATCCATTTTAAAAATAAATAATATTTTTAACGAGAATAACATAATCCAACCTCAAATCCTTTTTATGGACAATGTAGAGAATAAAATTAAGAAATAAGAAATTAAGAAATAGTTTATTAGACTTTTGATTCAAGGAACAAGGCAGACTGAACTAATACATCCACGTGCCCAAATGCACTCACTGAAATGCAAGATCAACATGAAAAATTATAAAAATATATAACTGAACTCTAAACAGGGGAAGGGAGGGGGAATTCCCAGGTGCCGGAAAGGAAGAAACTCAAAAGATGTAAGCTCCAGCTGACACCAAGGCAATCTAGGGAGATATTGGCCCACAGAGATAGAAGACCTGATTTTGAGCCTATTTCAGGGGGGACCTAGAAGTAAAACCTGTTTTGAGCCAAGATCCTCAAAAGGGCTCCTCAATATGTGAAAAGGAGCTGGAAAAGCTCCACCTATGTGTCCTGAGAAGCAGCAAGAAAGGTTGCTATCTGCCCTGCCCCAGGTGGAAGGAGAGGCTCTTATGAGAATCAAAACTCCAGGTTTGCACCACATAGGGGTACAGAATCCATATTCACACTACCTGCACAGTTCCATAATATATCCCAAAACATTAGCATTTGTACCAGTCCAGGACATTTGTTAAACTGAACAAGTGACTGGAGGAGGCTGAGTGAAGGCTATACAGAAGGACCTCTCTATACCGTTTTCGTAACTTCCTGAGTCGATAATTATTTAAAAATAAAAAGTTAAATAAACTGCATAGTGGGTACACAAGTTGGTTAACTAATTATATTTATCTGTATCTTTTAAGTATTTCTTAATTTTAATAAAATACTTAAATCTGTATTTGGGTGCGTTGGGTCTTCATTGCTGCACACAGGCTTTCTCTAGTTGCAGCGAGTGGGGGCTACTCTTCGTTGCAGTGCACCGGCTTCTCAATGCAGTGGCTTCTCTTGTTGCGGAGCATGGGCTAGGCACGTGGGCTTCACTGGTTGTGGTGCGTGGGCTCAGTCGTTGTGGTATGCAGGCTCTAGAGCGCAGGCTCAGCAGTTGTGGCGCACGGGCTTAGTTGCTCCACGGCATGTGGGATCTCCCCAGACCAGGGCTCAAACCCATGTCCCCTGCATTGGCAGGCGGATTCTTAACCACTGCACCACCAGGGAAGCCCTATCATTCCTTCTTAAACCAGCTTCTCCTCAAATGGCCACTGGCATCTTCTAAAAATCCCCCAAGACAGACTAATCTGGAAATCATCCTAACTCCTCCCTCTCATATAACTCACACACAAAATCAGTCACGTGTCTTACTGTTTCTACACCTTTATCTTCCTCAATTTCATTTTAATTTTGAATCACGTAGTTTGAGATTCTGAGCCCATAGCACTTCCATCTACATTGCTTTAACAGCTGTAAACTGATCTCTCTGCTTGGAATATTGTCTCCTCTGACTTGCCAGACAATCTTTACCTAATTTTAATTAATAAATATTAATTAGCCATTTAAAAATCTTCTAGATAACATTCAAACTCCCCTAACTACCTCTGCAGTATCATCTCCTTCCACTCCTCCATACATACCCTTCATATTAGCCATATGAAGCTATTTGCAGTGTCATCATGTCTCAGGCCTCTATGGCTCAGGTAACAACTCTGGACTGAACTGAGCATCACCTACCCCGATACCCCACCTCTTCCCCCTCTATGTAGTGTACAACTCTCTCTCAAAAATCACCTGCTAAGCTTTTTCAGGCATCCCAACCCCATAGTAGAACTGACTACTCCTCTTTTGCCTGTTATCTTCCATAATTTCCATATTCTTCTAGCATAAACTTCTGTCTCACTCGTCTAAACAATAATTTCTTTAAGGGTGGGGACCATGTGTTATTTATCTCCATATAACCAATATCTATGAGAGTGCCTTCATTCAATACGTTTATTAACTTAATGAATGCCATGTTATTTTAAGGCATACTTCATACTTTAAATGTAGTATATAAGCCTATCACAAAGAGTGAGCGTGTGTGTGTGTGTGTGTGTGTACAACAGCAAGAAGAGAAAACAATTCTGGTCTAGCCCCTAACAAAGCAGAGTAAAAATGCAGATCGTGTGGTGATACTAGTTCAACTCTACTTTTGATGTGCTATACAATAAATTATTAATAAGCACCCCCCAAACATATTCTTTTTCTACACCACTCCACAAACGGGTATCTTGGATAAAGCCTTGCTCCAAAGGTTAAATCACTTAGCAGGGTAAAATTGGACCAGGTTTTCTGACTCATATTTTGGCATGCAGGGTGCTTTCCTATACCGTGAGAGCTTGTTAATTTGGGTCACTCTACAGTAATAATGCCTTGGCAGTTTTTCCAGTCAGTGATTCTTAAAAATAAAGGGAGGGAAGAAAGAAAGAACGATACTCTAGTAAAGGATAGACCACACACTCTTTAAACAAAAACATACAAGTTTTTAAAAAAACTGACTGGCTGATGGCCAAGTGCCTGAGAGTGCTCTGTAAGGAATAAGGAAGTAGAACAAAAATTACAAATAGAATGCTTTTTTTTTCTTAAAAAGGAAGTAAGAAAACGAAATAGTAGCCTCCTAGCCACCTGCATTTCACTTCGTCTAAGTTGTGAGATCAAAGAACAAATATCATGTTTATTTTTAAGTTCCAAATGGCAAGTGCCATTTCAGACAGTGTCTACTAATGAATGCCAAACCCACGAAGGCAAGGCTATCAGCAGCCAACTCTGCAAGAAGTCCCTTCCTTTCCACAACTGATACGTCTCTCCTCTATTTTCTGCTTTGCTCTGCTGACCTGAACCAGATGCCCTCGACTGTTTCCATTATCTTCTCTGTCAATCCCATCTCAACATGCGTAATTCCCTTTCATTTTAAAGCCTCAGCCAATCCTGTTGTCTCACACCTCAAGCCCCACACTCCGTAAAGGAACTTACTCCTTTAGCCCTATTGTTGGAAGCTCTCTCCTCACTGACACTAAGAGTCACCAAAGAAAACCACATCTGCCAAGAAAAGCCATTTAACTCTCAACCACTCCTTAGTGCCCCCACTAGGAGGCTACACAGGGTCTCTGGCCCAGAGTACTCCCTAGAACCAAAGCCCATTTGAGACCCACTGCTGCCATGTAACTGATCAGAATCAATCAGGTATATCTACAGAGAGACATGGTACACAGACATTAAAAGGCTGATTATATCTGTATTCAATGGCATGAAAATATCTTTATGACCCACTGCTGAGTGAAAAAACTGTAGAATAACATGTAGAACATAATCCACTTATACAATTACATACCAATATCTGCATGTATGTATATATACATTCCACACATGTGAAAAACATGTTGAGAGAAAGATGTCTGCACTGTATACACACACAATAATGCATACTCATAAATTTGTATCTGATTAGATTTGATATAGAAATATACACATACACACACACACCTGGAAGAACAGTCACCAAAATGCTAAAGGTGAATAATGCCTACTAGGGGTAAAACCTGGGAATGATTTATATTTTCTTTTCCAAAGTTTCTGTCTTTTCTATGTAGGTATTAACTTTAGAATCAGAGAGGAAATGATATTTTCCTTTTTTTATATTTACTTCAGTATATTGTTTTGTTTTTATCACATTAAAGCAGCATATAAATTTTCTTGCCTCATTATTCAGTGGGAATTTATGCAATTCAAATATCTAGAAGTGTTAAATATTATATAGAAATTTCAAATAATAATATCTACCCATGAAGGATGTCCTTTTTAAGAGACCACATATTTTTAACAATGAAATGAAATAAAATGCCTACCTATTTATTACAGAAAATCATTATTTCTACTTTCTGCAATACAAGCTGTAAAAACAACAGCAAAACAAACAAAAAACAACTTCACAACCTCCCAATTGTGTTCAGATTTTGACACCCTAAAAAGAAAAGTTGCAATGCAGAAACAAAATATTGGAAATAACTGTCCAGCAACAAAGATAGTTATATAAGACAAACTGCAGCCACGCTGTGCACAGTAGCTCAAGTGAGTGAGATAGAAAGCTCTGAAGACGCACTGTTAAGTGTAAAAACAAAATGCAGAATACCTACGTGTGTTTACAGTGTATTAAAAAAAATTGTGTACTAAACACATAGGCACACATTTCTTTATACTATGTATGTCCTTAATGCATAGGTGAAGATCTGACGGGATATCCAGCAAACTGAGAAGACAGAAGGACTGAAGGGGAAAGGAGGCTGAAGGTGACAACACTTTTTTACTTTACCTGTACTATGGGAATATTTTATAAGAATGCAGTAAAACTGCTCATGACCGGACAAATACGCAGGCTACAGTGTTATTTTAAACTGCTATTAAGCTTTGAAATAGGTTTCTAACAATCCTTGAAAACAATAAGTTTTAAAACTTAAAATACCTCCTAATATTAATAATAGAGGATAAGTACCTTGGTTTTAAGCAAGTAATTTTCCCCGAGATAAATTCATAATGAATCCATTTGATATGTAGTTGATCTGATTTAGACATTTTTAGAGAAAACTGATCATTTATAAGGCTCTTGATCGAAAAACAATCTCATTGACCTAATATACTAATATTCCTAATATTCCTAAGAGTATACTCTTAGGAAATTTTTTTTAAAGAGAATTACTAGATATAAAGATACATAACATTCAATGCAGGTTTACTTATAATAGCAAGAAAAGGGAAAAATTAAAACTGCCAGCAAGAGGAAAATAGGTTTTTTTAAAAAAGGTAGAATATTATGTAGCCATTAAAAATCATGTTTATAAAACAATAAATACTGAAGATAATGGTCTGAGCACACCCATTTGCTTCTCCCTCCTACTAAAACCCACTGAAATAGCAGTTAATACAATAACAAAAAAGACTGGGGGGAAAAAAAGCGATTATACTCCAATAAAGATGTTTAAAAAACAAAAGAAAAAGACTGGGGGTAACAAACATACAAATTTAGACTGTGGGACATTCCGTAAGATAAGTGATCTGAGCTCTTTAAAAAAAAAAAAAGGTGGGAGAGGAGATTTTTTTTTTTTTTTTTTTTTTTTTTGCGGTACGCGGGCCTCTCACTGTTGTGGTCTCTTCCGTTACTGAGCACAGGCTCCGGATGCGCAGGCTCAGCGGCCATGGCTCACGGGCCCAGCCGCTCCACAGCATGTGGGATCCTCCCGGACCGGGTCACGAACCCGTGTCCCCTGCATCGGCAGGCGGACTCTCAACCACTGCGCCACCAGGGAAGCCCAGATCTTTTTATATTAAAGGAAAATAGGGCATCCACATGCATGTGTGACCCTTAATTAAATCCTGGGAAAAGGTATTTTGGAGACTACTGAGGGAATCCAAATATGGGGCACATAGGTCAGAAAAACCGTGTGAATACAGAGGAACTTAACAATTGTTATGGATAGCTACGTGAAGGGTACACAAGGGTCAATGCTTACTCTTTCCATTTTTCTGTGGGTTTAAATGTTTTTTCCAAAAAAACTTGGGGGATTAAAAGAACAACATTAAACAAAAAGAAAACACACATACAGCAAAGCGAGAGAGATAAGGGTACCATCTGCATTTCTGTAAGACTTAAAGATGAGATCATACTGAAGGAGAAAACAGAGAGAAGGAAGCTCTCTGTAGTCCAGAATACAGGAAGAAACAGACCAGAGTGGATTTAGTTAGACTCAGAATTTAGAGGTATGAAAGCAGAAGTAAGAAGTGGGGCTAAAAATTGAAGGATTATCTACAGGTCTGTCTAGAAAACAGTCTCACCAGTCACAACCCCACCCCTCTCCCATACAGAAGGGGTATCGAGACCTAGAAAGAAAGGACAGTTCTCCTTAAAAGTCTAAAAACTGCCACGGAAAAGCTAGGCTTCTAGAGTGGGTACTGGTACCTTGAAGTAAAACCCTCCTTATTCCGAAACTGCTGGCTCACCAGCCTAATGGCCAGCTTCTAACCTGCACACCTTCAATTCTAAACCTGCCAAAGATATATCCTTACCACTGTCATCACCACTGCTATTCCCACATGCAAATACAGAAATCTTAATCGGCCTTTCCACTAAGGAAAGAGGTCTGCTAAGGAACAACCTATCTTCAAAGCAGTGGAAGAAACCCATGTTGATTAATTTATATAATCATTTACTCTTAAATATAAGCAGAAAACCAAGCATTTTAAGGGAAAACTTCTTTTTCTTATCAGAGAAAAACCAGCAGCATGAAAAAAAAGACAAAGATAATTTCTAAGGAACATAAATTATTTAGGAAACAAAAAAAAAAAAGAGTTTTAAAATCTGATAAGTATCACAACAGAGATCTAAAATATTTCAGCCATAACAGAGAAATAGGATTCCAAGGGAAAAGAATAAGAAAATTCTCTTAGAAATTGGAAATACAAAGGCTGAACTAAAATTTTCTTTTAAATGTAAAACGAAAGGGTTAAAAAAAAAAGGGTAAGGAAATATGTCACAACAGAATAAAAAGATAAAGACAGAAAATGAGTAAAAAGCTAAAAGAAGTAAAGGATCAATCCAGAAAGACCAATATCCAACTAAGGAGCTCCAGAAAAAGAGAACAGAGAAAAATAGGAGGAAATAAATTTTTGTTAAAACTTTTTTAGTTTCATACACATGAACATTAAGTTTCGCACTAAGAGAGTCCAAAAAGTGTCTGGACTCAATGACGTCTAGAGAGCCTCATGAAACTCCAGAAAAGCTAAAGAAAACAGGCAAACCCAAAAGACTGAAGAGAAAAAGTACCAATTAGTGATAATAAGACAAAATCAGCCTTTTCTTTGGTAATACTAAAAATTTGAAAACAATGGTTTCAAGTTTCCTAAGAAAAATCATTTTCAATATAGAATTTACATACAAATTATCATTAAAAAGATATGGGGAGGGAATTTTTAGGACTACAGAGATTCCAAATTTATTTTCCACGTACCCTTTACAAGCAAGTTATTAGAAGATAACTCCAGTAAAACAAAACTATCACAGTGTTCTTTGACTATTTACATGTCTGTAGACTATATCCACTGTACTCTAAGACGTTTGTTCACTTTGGATTCTTGACACCTAACACCACGCCTGGCACCAAGTAGGCATTCAATAAGGAAATATTGGCACAGATTATCCTCAGGAGTGTGGGAGACTAGCAAAGAATCCCATTCAGGAATGAACCCCTGAAACTAAGCTCTGCTATTTCAGGAACATGAGCTCAGGATGAGTCCTCTTCTCTGCAAACTCCACGTATTTTTTAAAGCTCAGCTTACGTCCCGTACAAAAAGCCTTCTTCAACTACTCCAATCCCCAAAGATCTCTTTTCTGTTAACTCCCATGGAATTTATCACTTGATTATATACTGTTATGTTGGTTACTGTTTGATATGTCTAGGCACAGTTCTTCAAGTGTCTATTACTGTCTCTGAGGGAAGGGACTTTGACTCATGTGTACCCCCAGGGCAACTAGCACAGTGTGGGACAATAGGTAAACCTGATTAACTGGCTGCCTGCTCATAACTAACAACAAAAGAATCTCATCACTGAGGTGAGGACTTAGACTCTCTTCTATAATGCAATTTCAGGCAATCAGAATATATCCTAAAATGATTCTTTGCACTGAAGATAAACCACTTGCGGTACCAAGATAACCAAGAATTAAAATTAATACGATGTATTATATATTCTAGTTGATGATTATAGTTAAACTTCATCTTTCAACAAATATTTATTACACACCTACTATGTGACAGGCTAAGTCCCTGACAGAATCTTAGATTAACATCTAAACCACTGGTTCTCAATTTTTTTTTTTTTAATAGAACCCTTTCTTCACACACCGTCTTATTCAGAACTCCCAGATTCAAACAGATCACAGAACTGTTCTGTCTAAAGTTTAAGGTAAGGGGGCTTCCCTGGTGGCGCAGTGGTTAAGAATCCACCTGCCAATGCAGGGGACACGGGTTCCATCCCTGGTCCGGAAGGATGCCACATGCCGTGGAGCAGCTAAGCCCATGCACCACAACTACTGAAGCCCCCGCGCCTAAAGCCCACGCTCCACAACAAGAGAAACCACCACAATGCCCGAGCACCGCAACGAAGCGAAGCCCCCACTCACCGCAACTAGAGAAAGCCCAAGCGCAGCAACGAAGACCCAATGCAGCCAATAATAAAAAAAATGTTTAATAAATAAATAAAGTTTAAGGTAAGGCTCAGAGCCCTATCTATCTTAGTCTGCTCAAGCTGCCATAACAAGGTGCCTGCCACAGACTGGGTAGCTCAAACAACAGAAATTTATTTCCCACAGTTCTAGAGGCTAGGAAGTCCAGGACCAAGGTGCCAGCCAATTCAGTTTCTGGTGCAAGCTCTATGCTGGCTTGCAGATGGCCACCTTCTTACCTCTCAGCAGATAGAGGGGAGATCTCTGGTGTCTCTCCTCTGATAAAGCCACCAGGTCTACTGGATCAGAGCTCCACACTTAGGACCTCTTTTAACCTTAACCACCTCCTTAAAGGCCCTGTTTCTAATATAGTCACATGCGAGTTTAAGGCTTCAACATACGAATTTGGGAGGGATGCAATTTAGTGCATAGCACCATCTACTGAACCTTCTCCTTGATCTAGGCCCAGGGACACATGGATGAAAAGACTAAAAACCATCTAATTAGACAACTTAATTTTACGTAAAAGAAAACAGGGGTGTAAGGAGGTTAAATGACTTGCCCTAAGTCACACCACCAGTCAGTCACAGAATTAAGACCAGAAGACAGGTCCCTCATGTCCTCCTTTCTACCAAACTTTCTCTCATAATATTCTACAATTGGTAGTAAAGTCACCATGTGCTCTTCTGACTTGAATCGTCAATGAGATGCACAAGACATCACTAATCACCAGACCTGCCACATGAACTCCAAACTCATATATCCAACGTCTACTCAACATCTATAGGTGGGTGTCTAACATACATCGTGTTGAAAACCAAACTCCTTATTTTCTTCTCCAACACCTGCTTTAGCAGATTCTTCCAGGTGTTCAGGCCAAAATACTACAGTTATCGGTGACTCTACCTTTCCTCACATCTTTTATTCAATCCCTCAGCACATACTGTTAGGTCTATTTTCAAAACATCCAAATTTCTTTTTTTGGCCACACCATGAGGCATGTGGGAATCTTAGTTTCCCAACCAGCGATCGAACCCATGCCCCCTGCATTGGGAGCGCAGAGTCTTAACCACTGGACCGCCAGGGAAGTCCCAAAACATCCAAATTTCTATAATAAAATATTGGAGAAAAAAAAAATTCAGAATCTGGCTAACCACTTTTTACCACATCTACTGTCACCATCACGGTCCAAGCCCCCAATATCTCTCTCTTGGATTACTACAGGAACCACTTAGCTGGTCTCCCTGCTTCTATCACTGGCTCCTAGAACTTACTCTCAACATTGTAGCTAAGTTAAAGCCTGTGTGAGATCATGTCACATCCCTACTAAAACAGCTTTCCAGTAGCTTCCCAACTCATGCAGAGTAAAACCCAAGGGTTTAATAATCTCCTCGTGATTGCATTACAATTACCTCTCTAAAGGCATCTCTAAACATACTCCCACTCTCTCATTCCACTCCAGCCACACTACCCTCCTTTCTGTTCCTTAAGCATGTTTGCCTCCCTCACCCTCCTTCAAATACCATTTTTATTAGCAATGCTTTCCCTTACCACCCTAATTAAAAGAGCAAATTCCCTCATCCCATTCCCCTTCCTTGCTTTATTTTTCTCTATAGAACTTACCACCATCTGACATACTATATACTAGTTTACCTGTTATCTATCTATCCCTAGCTCCATAAAGACAAGAGGTTTTATCTGCTGTGTTGCTGTATTCCCAGCACCTAGAACAGTGTTTAAATGCTCAATAAATATTTGTCGAATAAATGAGTGAATGTATGAATGAATAAAGTCATAAAACTAACTGGGCTTCAAAAGCTCATCTTGGGACTTTCCTGGTAGTCCAGTGTTTAAGAGTCTGCACTCCCAAGCAGTGGGAACGGGTTCAACCCCTGGTGGCGGAACTTAGTTCCCACATGCCGTGGCACACACACACCCCCCCCAAAAAAAAAAAAGAAAGAAAGAACGCTCATTTTGTCTGACACCAGAGCCAGAAAGCTATCAAAAATAAGGTTCTTCCTTCTTGACAGGATAATACAGTGAATTAAAGTCAGAACATCTGCGATTAATGTAGATTCTAGGGCCAAAAAACAGCAAAGAAAGGGAAAGGGAATGAGATACAAACAGCCTTTGAGTCATTTACAGACCTATGACTGCAATTTCTAGCCACATAATCCTTTCCAGCTGAAAATGCCCAAAGACTTAGAAAAGAAAGATACAGAATGATCGCTTACATTAAAACAAACAAATAAAATTAACCATAGGCCTATCTATTTACATTTATGTATAGAAATGTACAGTAATAAGATAGGAAAGCTTCACATAAAACTTTGTCAGGGCAAAAGGGACTACTGAAATGGGATGTCACTTTTACTCTATATTGTCTGTACTGTCAGTATCTTAGACAACAAGAGTATATTCATGTTTTATTTAGACAAAATGAAGCTCTTCAACCTACTTCCTCAAAGATAACCACTGATTAAATGTGTTGTGTATTACAGATTTTCTTCCTACATAACCAGACAGACATATAGATATAAATTTTAAAAAGTAAGTTAAATGATAGGAATTCTGTTTCCAGGAAAGTGGAATAGACATGCTTCTCCCTACTCCTCCCCCTAAGTATAACTAAAAATCCTGAATGTTACATATAAAATAAATGTAAGAGGATCCTAAAAGGTGGAGAAAAGCAGACTCCAGGACCCAGTGAATGATGTGCTTGCAAGCTCCCTGGGTTTCCTTTTTAAATCTCATATAACCCAAACATAAAGGTGAACAAGTCAGTAACCCAGAAACAGCAGTGGGTACAGACCAAAAAAAAAACCTCCAATGGGCTGCTCTTTCTAGCCAAGGATCAGAAAAGGGACAGCCTAGCAACACAGAAAACTTTTAGGCAATAATTGCTCTACTCCAGCCAAACGCCACAGAAAACACTATGGCCCCGTCCACATCCACATTAGCAAAGACCTAGGCTTCTACCCTCGCCAGGCTGTAATGAGGCACCCGGATCCCATAAATCCTTCCAACAGGTTAGTGCCAGAGAAGGCCAGGTAGAGAGCCAAGACTTTCATACCAGCCAAGCAGTAAAAGATCACAAACAACAAACCACCCCATCCCTGTAGTATCAGTGGAGACCACGTGGGGAGCAGTAACGCAGCATTCCTATCCCTCCTAGCCAGAGATACCTCAGTAGAGGCCTAGTGAGCCAGAATTCATGCTCACTTAGCAATTACAAGGAGCATCCCTCAGGTATCAATGAAAACCAAATGGGGAACCTGGACTTCTACCCCCAAATGGCAGTAAGGATGTGGCAAACGCTCTTTCAGAAGCCAGCCAAAACAGAAAATTTAAATAAGATTCACAATCTCATAACATAATACTCAATATGTCCAGGTTTCAATCAAAAATCACTCATTGTACCAAGAACCAGAAAGACCTCAAGCTGAATGAAAAAGACAATCAATAAACAGATGCCAACACCGAGATGAAAGAAGTATTTTAATTATCTGACAAAGATTTTAAAGCAGTGGTCATAAAAATGCTTTGAACAAGCAATTATGAGCCCACTTGAAACAAATGAAAACATAAACTCTCAGCAAAAGAAACAGAAGATACAAAGAAAAAGCAAATGGCAATTTTAGAACTGAAAAATAGAATAACCTATTAAATAAGTTAAATGAGATGATATATTCTTGCTTTTTTCACCTAATAACTAATGAAAACCTAAGTCTCTTTAAATACACACACATAACATTTTTAAGCAGCTATAGTATTCCACTGTATGAATTAACTATCTTTTAACTAATCCTCAATTACTGAACATTTGTATTGTTTATAATTTTCCACCATTACAAACCATGCGTATTTGCATAATTATCTCTCATATTTAGTCAATGACATCACTAAAAATCAGACTGCTATGTGAAAAGGCATGCATAGTTTAAATTTTCATACACACTGCCAAATAACCCTCCAGAAAAGTTGTACCAATTATTATACATTCCCACCAACAGTGTATGAGTGTACCATACTTGCCAACAACTGTTACTGTCTCAATGTTTTTCCCTGTTTTCTAATTTGACAAGTGAAAATAGAACATTATTGCTATTTTTACATACATTTCTTTATTACTAATATGGTTCATATATTTTCATGTGTTTAAAAGCCAAAAGTAGTCTTTCTTTTGAAAATTACCAATGCAGGTCTTTTATGTATTCTCATTGTTTATCTTACTAATATAACAGAGCCCTTGGTATTTTACAAATATAAGCTGGGTGACATACATGGTGCAAATACATTTTCAACCATTTTGCTGGTTTTTAACTTTATTGATTTTTTTTTGCATAAGAGTTTTTAACTGGCTTAGATTTCATTTTAGCAAATCAAATTTAAAGGCTAAATCTTAGTCCCACTAAATTGAAGTACAAAGACATCAACCTAAAGACTTGGTCCCAACTAGTTTTAGAGACAATCAATCATACACACATACACACACACACACACACACACACACACACACCAAAAACAAAAAAAACCACCACCCTCACTACTGGTAAGAGTCTAGAATTAGTCTTTCTGTTCTCATGACAGTAAAGAAGAGGATGCTGGCACCACTAAATACCTATACATTCAATTAACAATGGTCTCCTCCACATACACAGTTTCCCCAGGCGTATGACTGGACTTCTTACTTCGTTTTTTAAAATACAATATTCCATTTCCCCATTGGCATTCCACTCCTACTCTGAACCCCAACCTATCTGGCTGGTGACTTGACAACCTACCTTGTAGCCCTCTTATCTACTGGAGGCTGGACCCTTCCCTCATGTCATTCACTGTTATCGGAAACCTATTTCAAAATAACCAAAACTCTGAAAACCAGCAGACTGCCACCTGACGGCTCATTATTATCACTACCTAGAGATTTCTGCTACCATGCTCTGCCCCTCTTTTGGAGACTGACCTAAATTTACTAAGTTACCTTGAGTATCATAATTTGGACTGCAAGTCCACTCAATTGATCTACTGCTCAGCTGGGACGGAAAACAGAACAAACGCTATGTATTATTCCCGTGTTTTTTCTAGACATCTATTCTCCCTACTTCTTTTCCCCCACCAGCCAGGCACAGGTTCTGGCATTCTTCATCATACAAGGCTACCTGGTTTATGACAAGCAGCACTAGCAATTTCATAAAAAATAAGCACAATCACTGAAACTGTGATTGTAAAAGTCACAAACATAAAATCATAATGAAACAAAAATGGTTTAAAAGGATACCTTTTAATAATGTGAAGGGAAAAAAATTCAGACCACATATCTCTATACATATATACCCTAATGCCATTCCAGTACTTCACAGAATAAAGAATTTATCTATAATTTTTTTAGCCAGTTTACCAGTCCTTTCCATAACTACCAATGTATTAGTTAACGATATTATCTGACATCAATATCCGTAACTATAGCATTAATGCTTAGGGCTAAATTACATTACTTAAATTTTTCATTTTCTTCAGTCTAACATTTTCAAGTCGTTAAGTAATTTCTTTCTTAACTAATTTTATTCACATTCCAGGATACTTCCATGCTAAAATGTAATTTTTTAATTAAAAATATCAGCTCAATAGCCCAAAAATAACTGTATGCTCATCATACACGTGCTTAGTAAAGATCACAACCTTAGCTAAAGAAATACAGCACAAGTTCATCTTCAATTCCTCAGCAATCTATAAACTATACTCCATTGGATTCAATTTTACAAAGCTTCAAAGTATGACCATCCTGGATCAGGAAAAAACAGCTAAAGAGGATGTTATTAGGTTAACTCAATGGTTCTCAACAAGGGGCAATTTGGCCCCTCAGGAAACATCTGGCAGTGCCTCCAGACATTTTTGGCTGTCACACTGGGGAAAAGAGGAGGGCATAGCCTACTGGTATCTAAGCTAGGCATGCTGCTTAATGTCCTATAACGCACAGGATAGCCCCTTACAAGAATTATCTGGTCCATAATGTCTGTAGTGATGAGGCTGAGAAATACGGGACAACTGATGAAATCTGTATATGAACGGCACTGTATCAATGCTAAATTTCCTGAATTCGATCCACTTCATGTGGCTTCATAAAAGAATGACTTTGTTCCTAGGAAGTACATATCAAAGTTATTTAGGAGTAAAGGAACATGTCTCAACTTACCCACAAATGGTTCAGAAAAAGGTAACTGTATATATGTAGATAGAAAGAATGCATGATAAAGCTATGAGCCAAAATGCTAACAACTGGTGAATCTGAGTAAAGGGTATACAGAAATTTATTTTATTATTCTTGCAATTTGACATTATATCAAAATAAAAAGTTAAACAAGTATTACCACACCTGTAAATTTCTTTTAACTGGGATACTCTGCACAATTTCCCAGTATATATGTGCAATATAACAAATCACCTTTCTTTTACTCCTTTCCCAAAATAAATAACACTATCTTGAATGGATACTTGTAAATTTGACCCACATAACTCAAGTAAGCATAAACTGAAAAGTAAAATTTCTAAAACGTGAATTGCACAGAAAGAGCTAGAAACATTTAGATGTCTACCAAGGACATGACATTCTTTAGTATATCACAGTAAAAGTATGACTTAATTCCCTGAATTATATGTTTCATGCTTTCAATGCACACTGAAAACTGCAATCATTCAGAATCACAGAAGATGTGAACACAGTCAGTGGGAAAACATACATAAGAAATAATACAAAAACTTTTTTAAGACTCAGATTTTCAGAAGTTTGACATTAGTTCCAAATTCTTGAAATGTATCATTCTTGTTTCTAGACACTTGTTATTTCAATAATATTCAACAGATAAACAATAACAGTTTTGTAAATATTAACAGTTCACTTCTGGAAAGCAATAATTTAAAATTTTAAAACCAGGAAAAAATTTCGGGCACTTACAGATGTCTGGGACATACTTGACTGCTGTGTGACACTTCCTGTGGGGGATGTAGGTGGTCTTCCACTGGACAAACTTGCCTAAAATAATAAAATCTTTATAATATGTCTATAAAAGCCTGAAGTTAAAAACTTTCTGGTACCAGGATACCATAAAACCACAATAAAAGTCAAAACATCTATTTTACAGTTATTTTACAGTCAACATGGATTAAGCTTTAGCCAAACAGATTAAGAAAAAAAGAAAACACTGAACAGTGAAAACAGAAGACCCAAAGGCTAATCTTATTTTGATAGCCACAGTCATTGTCAGTTTTACTCTACAGGTCTCAGTCTTCTTTGAAGTGAAATCACTACTCTAATGTTATGAAAAAGAAATTGGAGCTATATCAAGTACCAGTGGGTTTCGGTTTCCTTACTCGTATCATGTACACGACGTTATTTAAAATTACACTACCGAGAAGAAGTAACAGCTGGGGATGCGTTTATAACAGAAATAAACCTTTTTTCAGGTTCAGTCAACTGAGATTCTCCTTTGGTGAGGACATTTAAGATTAAATCTCACATACAGTTTAATTTAAATAAACAGTGCAATAATACTGAAGATCTTTTTAAAAACATAAGCATTTAATCATAAAATCATCCTGTTAGCAGTAGGAATCATATGAGTGGATTTTAGAAAAGTGTACATACATATTTTTATACAGAACATTCCTGGAGGGATACATATTAAACTTTTAGTGGCCACCTCTGAAGAGTGGAAAATAGCAGGGGATATGGAAAAGGAATACCTCTATACTTTACCTCTTATGGTCAATTTTATACTGTTTGTTTTTTTTTTTAATGAGTGTAAATTACTTATGTAATTTAAAAAACCTTTTTTGTTAAAATGTAGATAAGATTCATGTAACCCTAACTATTCACTGTTGTACCTAAAATTTTACACACAAAACCATGACATTAGTATAGCATTGCTGCAATGTAGATTAAAAAGCAGAGGGACAAAAGTTAGCAATAGAGTAACACATAAAACACATTCATTTGTTTTTAAACTAACCTCAATCTGGCAGCCTATTATATTTCCTTAAGAAAAAATAATCACAGGACACCTGAAAACTCTAAAATAATACCAACATATTTATTTTCAGGAATTATCTGCAGGTCATGTCAACTTTGGCCTCATAAGTTCTTAATTCAGTTCTGTCTCACCTGAACAGCAGCAAGGCTCTGAAGCTGGGAGCTGCTTAAGTGCTGCTGCTGGAGAGCTGCTGTGTGCAGCATTAAGTGCTGTTGCTGAGCGGCATACATTTGCTGTAGATACTGAGCAGCTGAGCTGGGAGGGCGGTGCAATGCCTGTTGAATTACCTGTGATAAGTCAATTGAACCAATGTCAAACCATAATCTTAACCATAAAATAAAGTATTAAAAAAGCAGCAGTTTAAAATTTCACTACTTTAAGAGAATGGACTTGAGGACATGGGGAGGGCGAAGGATAAGCTGGGACGAAGTGAGAGAGTAACGCTGACATATACACACTACCAAATGTAAAACAGATAGCTAGTGGGAAGCAGCCGCATAGCACAGGGAGATCACCTCGACGCTTTGTGACCACCTAGAGGGGTGGGATAGGGAGGGTGGGAGGGAGACGCAAGAGGGAGCGGATATGGGGATATATGTATACATATAGCCAATTCACTTTGTTACACAGCAGAAACTAACACAACATTGTGAAGCAATTATACTCCAATAAAGATGTTAAAAAGGGCTTCCCTGGTGGCGCAGTGGTTGAGAATCTGCCTGCCAATGCAGGGGACACGGATTCGAGCCCTGGTCTGGGAAGATCCCACATGCCGTGGAGCAACTAGGCCCGTGAGCCACAACTACTGAGCCTGCGCATCTGGAGCCTGTGCCCCGCAACAAGAGAGGCCACGACAGTGAAAGGCCCTTGCACCGCGATGAAGAGTGGCCCCCGCTTGCCGCAACTAGGGAAAGCCCTCGCACAGAAACGAAGACCCAACACAGCCAAATATAAAAATAAGTAAAAAAAAAAAAAAAAGGTATAGCATTGTCTAGAGTCTGTGCATGTACTTTAAAAAAAAATGTTAAAAAATAAACTAAAATAAAATTTCACTACTTTAATGTTCAATGTCATCAAACTTATAGTTCTCTCCTAGTTACATATCACTAGGATTCACTAATCTGTACAAATTAAAGTTACCCAGTAGAGGCAATTCACAAAAGGAAAAAGTGCTAAGTAAGCATGTGAAAAGATCTTCAATCTCACTAGTAGTCAAAACTTACAAATTAGGACACTATTTTCCAACTTTCCAATGGATAAAGATTTAAAAGAATACTACTACTACTGGAGAAACAGATACTCTCATACACTGTTAGTAAGAATGTAAATTGGTATAACCATTTTGGATAAAACTTGGTAGGATTTGCAGCTTGTGTAGCGAGGATATGTATACCCTGCAAGCATTACGAATATCAATGTAGATCAGTGCCATCCAATACAGCAGCCACGAATCTACTGAGTACTTGCAAGGTGGCTAGTGCAACTAAGGAACTAAGTTTTTAATTTTACTGAATTTTAATTATAATTTAAATAATTAAATTATTTAATTATTTAAATAATTTTAATAATTATAATAATGCAGCTAGTAGCTACTATATTGAACAGAGCAGATATATCTATTAACAAAAAAATTCCCAAATATATCATTAGGTGAAAAAGCAGGTTACTAAATAGTGTATAGAGTAAGATACGATTTATATTAAAATATTTTAAAGAATATTCAGGAAAACATTAAAAGACTACTGACGGGTAGCTAGATTAGAAGTGATTTTTACCTTCTCATTTGTATTTTTCTTTAAATGTCTGAAAATACTTAGCTTCATTATATTAATAACCACTTAAAATTATAAAGCTATTTTTTTAGAAAATTACTAAATAATCACTTTTTAAAATGTTTTTAAATGTTTTTTAAATGTCAGATTCAACTGTTTCAAAACAGAATAAAACTGTTCTTACTAAAAAAAAATTCCTGGTAAAGTGTTAATGACTGTGACTATTGAAAACTATGAACCTGAACTTCATAAATCGATAAGTATAGAAAAGCAAGTATTCTAATAAGAGGAAAATCCTTTATCTGTCCAAATGGTGAGTCAGACTTACCAGTACTCTGCAAACACATCCTAAAGTCACATCATGCCCATGATGACTCTGAAACAGCACCCTAAATCTCAGCATCAAACCAGAGTTTTCAAAGAGCTAAGGGAGTAATAGAGCCATAATCCTACAGCTTGAGCTTCTGAGTCAGGACACCTTTACCACAAACCTATGAATCTCTTTATCCAAATTCCAAGAAAGCATATTTCCTTGTGTTTTTTACCTTTGTGTGTTCATATCTCAATTCCCCAACAAAAGACTGCTATACCGGGCTTCCCTGGTGGCGCAGTGGTTAAGAGTCTGCCTGCCAACGCAGGGGACGTGGGTTCATGCTCCGGTCCGGGAGGATCCCTCATGCTGCGGAGCGGCTGGGCCCGTGAGCCATGGCCGCTGAGCCTGCGTGTCCGGAGC
>NW_021703767.1:95653601-95721297 GCF_005190385.1 Monodon monoceros | reverse complement strand
AAAAAAAAAAAAAAAAAAAAAGACTGCTATACCTACTGCAGACTCCTGTCACAAAACCAATGTAGGCTTTTGACACCTAGTTGCAGGGGACTATAGATCTGCATTGTGATTTAGAATCACAACAATATGTCTTTTTCGTCAGGTAAATCTATATATGTTCTTCTAATTCCATAACAAAATTCTAAAATCAAACTGAAATAAAAAATGAATAACCTATTTGGCACATATTTCTGTCAGAGTATAGTTAATTTTTTTCTATTGTCAGCACAGTCTTTCATTACGACTCAACACTGTACTCATGGGAGAGAGACTCTTTAAATGCAAGTTAAAGATACAGCATATTGTTCTTATTTTGTTCCTATGAAGGAGCAAAGAAGGGGAAGAGGATTCTCAGGACTGAAAAAGAAAGCTGAAAGGTATTAAAGAACTACTTAGGTAGTTCAGTAAATATTGATTTGGTTACATTTAAAGGGAAGCAATTCTATGATCTCATAAGAATTAGAGTTAGTGCTATTTGTGAGATATATCTGTATCTACACATCTTCAATAACTTTTTTTTATTAACACATCCAGCTTAGGTAAAGCTAGAGAGCAAAATGGCATTTAAAATGTCACATCATCTGTATGCTCAAGCTCTAGATACTCTTCCCTATATCCCTTGCCTCAGAGAAAGGTGAAAAACATTAAAAACACACTCTCCATTCCAGTTTGAATTCTTACTGAACTGACTAGGTCTCCAACAATTCTGATTCTGCTCCACAGTAGCTTCAGAATCCTAAGCCACAGAACAGCTAAATAGCCAGTATACTGGGATCTCCACTCTAGAAAAATGTATCAGGGAGATGACTACATCACAAACAA
This sequence comes from Monodon monoceros, assembly GCF_005190385.1. NCBI lineage: Eukaryota > Metazoa > Chordata > Mammalia > Artiodactyla > Monodontidae > Monodon > Monodon monoceros. The sequence goes on along the minus strand of NW_021703767.1, from coordinate 95,720,436 downwards.
GTAAGTTAGCCATGGCATGCAGGATCTTCACTGCGGCATGCGGACCTCTTGGTCGCGGCATGCATGTGGGATCTAGTTCCCCGACCAGGGGTCGAACCTGGGCCCCCTGCATTGGGAGCTTGGAGTCTTACCCACTGGACACCAGCGAAGTCCCAAGGGCACAACTCTAAAGCTACAGTACCAACTAGTTATGTGAGTTTAGGAAAGTTATTTAGCCAATTTACAACATCAGTTTTCCCATTTGTTAAATGGAGAAAATCCATATAAAGAACGTATCAAATGCTTGGCACACAGCAAGTATTCAACATGTATTAGCTATTACTGTTTACTGAGTATATATAATGTGCCCCACACAATTCTAGATGCTTCCTTTAATCCTCATAACTAACTAAGCAGGTGGTCTCATCCTCATTTTTCAGTTTCCTGAGGCTCAAGGAGATTATGCCTCTCACCCAAGGCTACATACCTACTAATGATAAAGAAAATGGAATTCAAAGAGCACATGAGATTGCAATGCCCATGCCCTTTTCATGCTATACCATATTGCCTCAACCTCCATTATTATAAAGGTTAACGACGTAAACTTTATTTTCCCAACTAAGTGAAGAGCCTAAGACTTTTCCTAATTAAATATTCCCTTCCTCCTCTGCCCCTTAGAGCTCTTGAATGGATCCTCCTGTTTAGGGTTCTTAGGCCACTTGGGTTTAAAATGAACCTCTTAATGTATCTACAGAGCTGAACAGATCTGAATAGATCCTAAGTCCATATTTTGGGTTCAAATGTAAAATAATCAGAAAAACCTAGAGCCATTCTTCATGTTGGGGCTCTTGGTTGAGTTTGTCAATGTTGTAGCAGTACCTAGAGGCCTTCCAATTATAATTTTCCCAACATATTGTTTTATAAGCTACACGCTGACAAATGTAGGCCCTCTCAATAGAATGATTATTCAATAACTCTGTTGGCTGTTCCAAACATGAACAATTCTAACTGTACTCATTTAGAGGGTATCATGTAACTCATTTGAGAACATGAAACAATAGATTCATCTGGCTTAAGCAAAAAGTAATGACATCCTCAGTCTTAGCCTATGCATCATGGTAACTGAAATACCTGTACAGCATGTCGGTCTGAGCCACTATAGACAGAGATCTGTGGCTGCTGCATTCGAGAGGAGGAAGTGGTGATGGTGGTCGTGGTAGGGCTACTGGTTGTTGTCGATACCGAAGATGTTCCAGGGTTTGGTTCACTATCCATAGCTGTACTGTGGTCCTTAAACCTATCAGATAACACAAAGGATTTATATTGGCAAAAGCATTATCTTGTGGTGTTTAAAGAATAATTATTCCAAGAAATAATCAGCAACAGTCTAAATTTCTAAGAAGGCCCTCATTAAATACAGAGAGCACACAGTCACCATAAATACGTGCCCGGGAAAAATACTTCACAAATATATAGCATATTTAATGGTTCATACCTACTAAATTTGAATTCAAATGACTCAGGATATGTAACTCAGATAAAGCCTGGCCTAAAGTTACCTTTTTATTGTTGAAGGAAGATGAGTGTTTTGAAACCAAAACAGGTGATGACGGAATACTTAACTACCTAGGAAAATTAAAACTGAAGCAATGTCAGAGTATTAAAATATTTCTTTATATCCTTGTGACCATACTAATTACATATTAAAGTCATTCTTATCTCGACATTAAAATAGGATGCCTATGGACTTGTGTTATCTTAGTTTAGTAGTTTAGCTTAGTCAATTAGCTTAGTTTTTGGTTACCATATATACTTTATTTAAAAGTAAGCTCTCTTAGAAAATAATTTTAAAAAAAATTTATTAACTCACACTGCTTTCCCTCTAATTATTCTACAACATTGTCCTCACTACATGTAATAACTGAGTAATACTCATAAGCACATTACTCTGACTGGGTAATTAAGAGAAGCAGCTGAAAACAATTTCCCCACTTCCTTACAAAAATCTCTTTTTCACAAATAATAGCTCCAAATTTTGAAAACAGCATAATTATGTCCCTTTCCTCATGTACGGACAGTAAAGTGCAGTTTTGTACCACACTGATTCTTTTCCCTACAATATTACAAACTCATTTCACTGCTGTGGTACAAAATTCCACTAAATACAGAATCTGTATTTTAACAAATCCAAACAACATATTAAGTCAATTCTGAGGGGCTTAATATTGTTAGAAACGAGAACTACAGTATTTTTTTGAAGGGTCAGAAATGCACCACAATGGTGAAAAGCACACTTGAGAATATACTGGCTTTATCTGCTTTTCTTATCAGTCTTTTCTTCTGAGAGACAAAACCTGACCCACCTCATAGAAGCAGCATTGACAAGAATGTAACAAGAACACTTTCTACTTCATGAAAAGACAAAGGAATTTGGCACTAACTGTGTATGCATGCACTATTCCCGTACGGTGCCCTTTTATGTACAAATTTTCTTTGTTCTTTATATCATGTATGTAAATAGTATTTATGTGCTCTTTCAGAAATCAAATGGTTAAAAAAAATCCCGATTTAATAAGAGGAAAAGTGAAAGGAAAAAAGTGGGGGGGAGCTGACTGTTACTAATTATTTTGATTAGTAAATGTCACATCTTTATGCTTCGCTGGGGTTTTTTTTTGGGGGGGAGGGCGGTTTGTAGTTTTGCAAACTGCCTTCCAATCATCAAATCACAGCATCATATGGTAACTGTTCAACAGCATACAGACATAGCGGTAGATAAACTTTTTACCAAATTACTACCTGTCATAGCACTTCTGAACCACGTACCGAAGATATGCAAAAAGCCAGCTTAAATTCTGGTCCTTTTACAGTGCTATTCTGCTCAGCCATGTGCCCAACCTCAAACCCTACGGTAAGCAGTTCAGTAACTAACTAAATATGGTCACAGAGAATCCAAATGCGAGACACAGGTCTAAACATCGGTGGGTAGAACCGGCCAAACCAGTGCACTGCATTTGGAGACCTGGCACAAAAGAACAATTTTGGTAACTCCGCCGTCTACGCACAGTTTTGCCTGCAAAATACAAACGGCAGTTCTGCTGCACCAGCGGCCTACCCAGGAAACACTAAGTTTGAGTCGCTAACTAAGCATACCATCACACCGCCACACAGGAATGTGGCCCTCTAGGGCGGCATCAACACTGCAGCCAGAGACCCGAAGGAAAGGAAGATCTTTCCTTGCAGGGTGTTTTCAGCCTCGTCAGACTCGCAACAGACCCCGCCGCTGCAAGGTCGGCGCTGCGACACCTCCTCCAAGCCTCCCGGGGGAGGACGGTGAGCAGCCCCACGTCTCGCGTTCTCCCACTGAGAAGCAGTGGGGTGGCGCTGGGCGGGGTGGCGGGGTGGGGGGGGGGAAGGAGGCGAGCGCGAAGGAGGCCTGGCAGTGCCCGCCCAGCCCTACCCAGCCTCCGCGGGCCCCCGGCTCGGCAGCCGTCACAAGGCTGCCCGCAGGGCCCAGTTGCAGGGATGACAGCGCCTGAGGGGTCCAGTCGGGCTCATCTTCCGGAAGATTCCTACGGTCGGGGTCCGAGGGACAACCCTGCGCACAGGGCCCCGCAAATCCGGGGACAGACGGCGGAAGGGGCGCTCCCGCCTGGAGGTAACTGGACCCTTACAGTTCTCCTCCGTCTCCCCACAAGGGCCAAGCGGGGTCCTCCACGATAAGAAAACTCTCACGTCCCCCTTTCCCCGCACTGCCCGCGAAAGAGCCCTGAGCTCAAGGGGACGTGTCGCTGCCCCCCACTCGCCCCCCCGGTTACGACATTAGTCACCAGCAAGTAACTCACTCCGCTTCCGCCATCTTCTCTCCTCCATCACTACCATGGGCTGCGCATGCGCCCCCCGGCGGCCACGGCGGCGGCGAGGGAGGGGGCGGGGTCGGCTAGCCTCGGGCCCCCGAGGTCACGTGGGGTCCTCGTCTTCCAATCCCCCCTCCCAGTACAAGCCTTGCTTGCTGTGGAAAGTGACCAGGTTTCCAGTTTAGATACCAGTGTCTCACCTTCCCCAGTGCTCGCTTTCTTTTGCCTAGGGTCTTCTTCTTCTTGGGGAGGGTGTCTGTAACTAAGATATGAAAAGTTCTGATTAGACTGTTAAAATTTTTAAGAACATCTAAAATATATCAAAGCCTATGAACTGCAAAGAGTGAGATGGAAGAGAATACCACGAGGATTGGATGATGAGGTGTCAGAGTGAGAGGAAATGCCATGGTAGCTGCAGGGTTTGTTACCTGGGGCGCATGGCAGTTTGGGGATGGAACCGGCAATTCCTCTCTTGGGCTCAAAGACAGTGTTCTAGATCCCCACAAGGTGGACGGTTAAGGAATCGTCATGATTACCCTATGAATATCATTCATGTGTTTGACGTGAATTTACAGAGTGGTCAGTGGAGATTGCAAACTTGCATACCGCAGGGAACAAGCAGGAATGGCCACCAGTTTGCTAATGTAATTTACTATATTCTACGCATATGGCAACTAATCTGAAGCAGGGTGAGACAAACATGCAAATTTGAGTGAAACAAGTCCCTGTCTTCCAACAAATCTTAATCTGGAGAGTGAAGTGGGTTTTACAGAGACAGCCACACATTCTAAGTGATCTGACACATCCATCAAGCGCTTTGGCAACCTTAAGTTCAAGGAATAATAAATCTTTACTGTCCTTCACCAAAAACAGCATACTGATCACAAACAGTGCCTTCTTTTTCCATGTTTTAAGATGGTGGAGTCTCATTTCAAGAACTGAGAAATGAATTAGTGATATAAATTCATCGCAAAGTGTAATATGGTCTAATGAAAAGTATACTTAATCTTATAAATCCTGTGATCAGGATGTCCCTAGGGAAGGTAAGAGACCACTGCCTATGTAAGGTAAATTGTCCTTTACCACTTCTGCCTGTACGTTAACATTGTTTCTTTACCTTATTTTCTTATCTAAAGCAGTGACCTTCCTCCTACTCCTAGGAGAACTCACTGAGAAAGTCCCCTTTGAAAAGTCCCTGTAGATGCTTAAAAATAAGATATTACTACTTTTTCTTTCTTTTCTGAGCTGCTCATATGATGCCATTGTCATTTAACTCTCAAGAATCAACTGTTGGGACTTCCTTGGTGGTCCAGTGGTTAAGAGTCCACTCTTCCAATGCAAGGCGTGTGGGTTTGATCCCCGGTTGGGGAACTAAGATCCTGCATGCTGCGTGGCCAAAAAAAAAAAAAAAATCAACTGTCTATTGGTATTGCTGACATTTTTGTTTAGTAAAACAAAACTGAAGAAAGCAGTCTTAGACCGAAAAATGCGTAATCCAAAGGAATGTTTGGAATAAATGGGCCAAAATTATGCCTTTTCATCCCTCTTTCCTTTGAACATCTAAGGCCTATATCTATATTGTCATCTCATGCAGATTGGCTTTAAAAGTCAGAACATATATTAGGTAAAATTAGGCCAGTACTTTTTATTTATTTTATTCTATTTTATTTTTTATTTTTTATTTTTTTTGGCAGTGGCTTGCAGTAGCTTAGTTCCCGGACCAGGGATGGAACCCAGTGCCGGCAGTGAGAGTGCCAAGTCCTAACCGCTGGACCTCCAGAGAATCCCCAGTACTGCTTTTTAGAAACATTTCAAAACCCAATATTTATTATAACAACAACTAGCATTTGTATAGCCTTTTACTAAAAGCAGAGGATTTCCACAAACTCATTTGATCATCACAACAATCCTATAATGAGGCTCGGGCTTCCCTGGTAGTGCAGTGTTTGAGAATCCGCCTGCCAATGCAGGGGACGTGGGTTCAAGCCCTGGTCTGGGAAGATCCCACATGCCTCAGAGCAACTAAGCCCATGCACCACAACTACTGAGCCTGTGCTCTAGAGCCTGCAAGCCACAACTACTGAGCCCGCATGCTGCAACTACTGAAGCCTGCGTGCCTAGAGCCCATGTTCCGCAACAAGAAAAGCCACCACAATGAGAAGCCCGTGCACCACAATGAAGAGTAACCCCCGCTCGCTGCAATTAGAGAAAGCCTGTGCACAGCAATGAAGACCCAACACAGCCAAAAATAAATAAATAAATTTATTTAAAAAAAAAGAAATATAATGAGGCTCAAGGTGATTAAATGCCTGTGGTGACTCTGCTAGACTGTACCAGAAATGGGGTTCTAACTTAAGCTTGCCATGGCCAAATTCAAGTTTTCGTTCCTGCATCATTCAGCAAGCCACTGTGTGAAATGTTAGTGGAGACAAAGTATGATAAAGGACTACCCTCAAGAAATTTATCATCACTTATCTGATGAAACAGAGGAAGGTGTTTTACCTCTTTGTGATTTCCTAATGAAGAGATTTATGTGTCATGCTAACAGGCTGAATTTCTTTCTAAAGTTTCCAGGAAATGTTGCTTTGGAGAAGTGCCAGCATCATATATTTTAGAAAAATCCCTCTAGCAAGGATGGATTGGAGGAAAGTAAAACTGGAGACAGGGAAACTGGTTGGGAAACTGTATTAATCCTTAAAGAAGTGGTAAAAGGCTCCAGGAATGAAAAAGAAGGATAGATTAAAATTTTTGCTCCTTTGTTGCACTAGTCATACTCCAAGCGCTCAATAGCCATATGTGGCTAGTGGCAACTATATTGTACAGTGTAGATACAGAACATTTCCATTATTACAGAAAGTTCTATTGGACAGTGCTCCTCTGAATGCTAGATCAGGGATTGGCAAACTACTATTTCTGTCTTAGTTTGGGCGGCTATGACAAAGGCCGTGGACTGGGCAGCTTAAGCAAACATTTATTTCTCACAGTTCTGGAGGCTGGGAAGTCCAGGGTCACGGTGCAGGCAGATTCAGTGTCCAGTGAGGGCCCTCCTCCTGATTTGCAGACAGCCACCTTCTCACTGAATCCTCACATGGTGGAGAGAGAAGACAGTATAGCAGGAATGGGGACCATGGGCATTTGGGCCACTTCTTCATGTAACTCACTTGTGCCTCAAGGCCTGCTCAGCCCTATCATGTATAGTCCACTTCCATTTGATGGTGGAATGCTGCTATGCACACCCAACTTTACAGTCTGGTGGACCAGATGACACTCAGTTCACAATGAGCAGCTTGCATGGTAACTTGGTGACCCATAGTTAAGCATTCAGTCTCTACTAAGGTCCAGTAGCAGGCCAAGAGCTGTTTCTCAAAAGGAGAGTAGTTATCTGCAGAGGGTGATAGGGCTTTGTTCCAAAATCCTGAGGACCTGTGCTGTGATTTCCCTATAGGGTCCTGCCGAAGGCTCCAAACAGCATTCCTATCTGCCGCTACCACTTGGGATGGAGTAACACACCCAAATGAGGAATATGTTGCCTCCAAAATCCAAAGGGGCCCTCTAGGTGTTAGACTTCTTTTTTTGTTTGTAGGAGGGGCCAGATGCAACAATTTATCCTTCACCTTAGAAGGGATATTTCAACATGCCCCGCACCTCTGGACCTCCTAGAAATTTCACTGACATGGAAGAAGAAATGTCGCTGAATTTTTCTCAGACTTATTTCCCACCTTCTGACACACAAATGTCTTACCAATAAGTTGAGTAGTTGCTACTTTTTGCACACTACGCCCGATCAGCATAATGTCTTCAATGTAATGGACCAGTGGACCAGTGTGATATGATGTGAAAGAAAAAGGTGATCAAAATTCTTGCAAACTAATTATGACATAGGGTTGCAGGGTTGATTTAGCCCTGATGTAGGATTGTGAAGGTGTATTGCTGGCCTTTCCAGCTGAAAACAAACTGCTTCTGGTGGTCTTTACTAACAGGTATCAAGAAAAAAGCATTTGTCAGATCAATAGTTGCATACTAGGTACCAGAGGATATATTAATTTGCCCAACCAATAAAAACCACATCTGGTACAGCAGCTGCAGCTGAAGTCACCAACTGGTCAAGCTTAGAGTAATCCACTGTCATTCTCCAAAATCTGTCTGCCTTCTGCACAGGCCAACAGGCAAGTTGAGCGGGGATGTGGTGGTGCTAATCTCTGCAATCCCTCCAGGAATACGGTATTGCTTTTGATTTACTATTTTCCTAGGTAGAGGCAGTTCTACTGGCTTCCACTTGACCTTTACCACCATACTGGTCCTCACTCCACAGGTCAAGGAACCAATGTGGTGATTCTGCCAGGTGCTCAGTGTATCTATTTTTTTTTTTAGGGGGGGTTGTGTCGGGTCTTAGTTGCGGCATGTGGGATCTTTCGTTGAGGCGTGTGGGTTTCTCTCTAGTTGTGGCGTGTGGGCTCCAGGACGCATGGGTTCTGTGTTTGTGGCACCGTGGGCTTAGTTGCCCCGCGGCATGTGGGATCTTAGTTCCCCCACCAGGGATCGAACCTGTGTCCCCTGCATTGGAAGCGGATTCTTTACCACTGGACCACCAGGGAAATCCCTCAGTGTATCTATTCTAATTCCTCATTCCAGGACTAGAGAAATAACCATAGGATGGGTTTGGGGACCCACTGGGCCCACTGTGAGACAAACTTGAGATAAAACTCCTTCAATCACCTGACTTCCATAAGCCCCTTCTGTAACTGGTAGACCACAGTGGGTCTACCAGTTTGATCTCCTGGAATTAATGTCAGTTCAGAGCCAGCATCCAGTAGTCCCCAAATGGTCTGATTATTTCTTTTTCCCCAGTGCACAGTTACCCTGCTAAAAGGTTGTAAGTCCCTTTGGTGAATGAAGTCTGGAGAAAGATTAACTGTATAAACTTTGGCTGGTGTACCAGTGTCCTTTCTGTCGGGGATGTAGCCTCTTCTTTATTTAAGGGGTACTGAGGTCTGTAAGCCAGCTCAAGTCTGGGAATTGATTGAAGGGATATGACTCTCTTTTTATGATTCAGGTTAGACTTTTGATTACTTGACCTAGAACTTTTCTACTGATACTGTTCAAGTAAGAATTTAGGGCTTCCCTGGTGGCGCAGTGGTTGAGAGTCTGCCTGCCGATGCAGGGAACGCGGGTTCGTGCCCTGGTCCGGGAAGATCCCACATGCTGCGGAGCGGCTGGGCCCGTGAGCCATGGCCGCTGAGCCTGCACGTCCGGAACCTGTGCTCCGCAATGGGAGAGCCACAACAGTGAGAGGCTTGCATACAGCAAAAAAAAAAGAATTTCGTAGGTTTCCTATCTGTTTCGTTTCTAGGAATACCATGATCAACTAGCCAATGACATAGGTCTGCACAAGTCAGACTATCCGGATTGCTGCTCTGACTCTGCTGTCCACCAGTGCCGCCACTTGGTCCCTGCAACCCTAGGATCCAATTACTCCTGTTGCATTTAGGTTCCCCAGTTCAGTGGCTACAGTTCCCACTGTAAGGTCTGGCCTACAGAGAAGAGCGATCACAGAGCCCTTCACGGATGCTGGAGCTCCCCTCACAAACTGCTATGGAGTGAGTATTTGTGTCCCCCCTCAAATGTTGAAGCCCTAATCCCCAATGTGATGGTATTTGGAAACTTTGGGAGGTAATTAGGTCATCAGAGTTGAACCTTTATAAATGGGATTAGTGCTCTTAGAAGAAGAAAGATGAGAGAGATGATCTCTCTCCACCATGTGAGGATAGAGCAACAAGGTGGCCATTGTCTGCAAACTGGGAAGAAGTTTCTCACCAGACACCACATTTGCCAGCACCTTGATCCTGGACTTCCCACTCTCTAGAACTGTGAGAAATAATTGTTTGTTGTTTAAACCACCCAGTCTGTGATATTTATTATAGCAGCCCAAACTGACTAGCACAAGCCCACAGGCCAAATCCAGCCTGTCGCTTGTTTTTATACAGCCCTCAAGCTAAGAATGGTTTCTACATTTTCTAATGATTGAAAAAAATGTCCAAGGGAGAATATTTTGTGACGAGTGAGAATTATGTGAAATTTATATTTCAGTGTCCATAAATTAGGTCTTATTGGAACACAGCAATACTCACGCGTTTATGTATTGCCTACAGCTACTTTTGTGCTTCAAGGGCAGAGCTGAGTAGTTGCAACAGACACTGTAATGGTCCACTTGACAGAAAAAGTATGCTGACCTGTGTTCTAAATCACTGATCACCTCGTGCTGGACACTTGCAGGGTAGTTAATATAGTGCATACACTGTCCTACACCCCATCTAGACTTGATTGCTGTCCTAATATCCTATATGGTGAGACAGAAGGTCAAGTGACCCAGATTTGAATTCTGGTAAAGTACTGACCCTCCTTGGGAAACTGCTTCACGTTTTAGTTTTTTTGTTGTTGTTTTGTTATTTATTTGGTTGTGCTGGGTCTTAGTTGTTTTTTTTTTTTTTTGAGGTCTTAGTTTTATAACGTGAAAAAAAGCGGGGCAACACCTTACAAGATTGTTGTCCAGCCTTAAAAAACCAACTGTAAAGTCTAAAAAAGTTCTCTTTTTTCTTTTTTTAACTTTTTATCAAAGCCTTCCTTCACCTGAATTTGTTCAATAAATGCTACTGAGTATGCCTAATACTCAATAGGTTTTAAATGCTTGTTGAGGGAATGAATGCTTGACTATTTGGATGAATGAGGACTAAAATTCTAGTACATCCTGTAGGTTGGAATGACGCAGTATATGGACTTGCTTCCTCTTCTCCTTGAAAGTAATACAGTATACTAAAACCAAATACCTTGACTAAAGCAAATAGTACTGAAACTGAAGAGACAGTCTAGTCCTGCCCCCTCTCATCTACTCTTACAATAATCAGTATGTTAATCGTATGCTTATCAATCGTATCTTCCCTTGTATACCCGTGATTGGCGCTGTTACTAGTTGGCTATGTTTCCCCAGGGGCCGAATAGCACAAACTGGGAGCTTTAAAGCTTAAAGGGACGTTAGACGTCATGTGACCCATGCCGAGGAAGAATCCATGGCAAAAGCAGAATCTGAACTCTGATCTCCTAACCTCCTATCCATCCAGTCTGCAGTTTTTTGCCTTGTGCCATGAAGCCTTACTTCAAGCATGTAGGTACTTGATAAACACTTGAAGCTGCTATGGACTTTCATTTCCATTCTGCTTTTTGCTTAATGTTTACTTAGCATTGTGGCAGCCTGGAAGAGCTGTGCTACGTAGAGCTGTAGAAACAGACAAACTTAGATTTCAGTCCTGACTTTGCCATCCTCTAGCTGTGTGACCTCTTGCAATGCTGTCAGCTCCACCTTCAAAATATAACCTCATCATAACTGGATCACTTTGCTGTACACCTGAAACTAACACAACACTGTAAGTCAACTGTTTTCAAGAAAAATTTAGATATGTATACAAATAAAACCTCATCTCTGGCCACACTATCATGAACACGCATGAAGATATCAAAATACAAACCAAGTCAATCTGACACTTCTCACCACCTCCACAGTTATCAGTCTAAGCCAAGCCACCATCATCTCTCCCCTGGACCACTGCCATAGGCTCCTGAGAGGTCACCCAGCTTCTATTCTTGCTCCTCTGTAATTTACTCTCCGCAGAGCAGTCTAAGTAAGCTTTATAGCTGTAAATCAGATCACATCACTGTCCTGCTCAAATCATCCAGTGCCCATCACACTCAGCAGAGAGTTTTCTCTTGTTCACTCTGCTCCAGCCACTCTGGCGTCCTTGCTTTTCCTTCTCACACTTGCTACTTCCCAGTTGGGAAAGCCTTTTACACAGGTCTCACTTCCTCACTTCATCCAGGACTCTGCTCAAATATCTCTGCAGAGCTCACTCCCCACCACCTAACCCAACGTGGGCTTCTCGTCACTTTCCTTCCCTTATCTCACTTTACTTTTCTTCATGACACTTCAATGCTCCACACATTATGTTATGTACATATTTGTTTGTTTATATACTACTCCCATCAACCTCCAGGTTATAAACTACACATTTTGTTTACCTCTACATTCCTAGTTCTTTAAACATTAAGTGCTCAATAATTATGCATTGAATAAATGAAGTTTACTTAACTGCTCTAATCCCCAGTTTGCTAATCTGAAAACTGGGGACAGTATTTACCACACTTATTGTACAAGTTGAAAAAAGATGAAATAATGTATCTAAACAGTAGAGCATAATAAACGCTCACTAAGCATAGCTGTAATTATTTTAAAATTTTGCCACAAATTATTATGCTTAAAGTAAAGGAAAATAATCCTCGTATTGTATTTCCAAAAGTTATGCAATTTTTGTGAGGCCATCCTTGCTTTTTTCTTTTTAAGATTTATTTATTTTATTTATTTTTGGCTGCTTTGGGTCTTAGTTGCGGCACACGGGATCTTCTTTGTGGTGCACGGGCTTCTCCCTAGTTGTGGTGTACGGGTTTTTCTCTTCTCTAGTTGTGGTACACGGGCTTCAGGGCGCATGGGCTCTGTAGTTGTGGCATGAGGGCTCCAGAGCACGTGGGCTCTGTAGTTTGTGGCACGGCGGGCTCTCTAGTTGAGGCGCATGAGCTCAGTAGTTGTGGCACAGGGGCTTAGCTGCTCTGAGGCATGTGGGATCTTAGTTCCCTGACCAGGGATCAAACCTGTGTCCCCTGCATTGTAAGGCAGATTCTTTACCACTGGACCACCAGGGAAGTCCCCCTTACTTTTAAAAGTTAGTTAGCAGATACATTTTTTAACATGCATATGCTGTAATTTAAAATATTTAGTGTCAGTATCTGAGAATAGATTTTTGCCTGTGTGCTCCTAATGTATTAAACAGTGTCATATCAGTTTCATATTAAATCTTAATTGTAATGTTCTATTTATGGTAGATAAGTCTCTCTTAATTACATAAAATGCCAGAGACAACAGGAGGCAGAACAAAATACATTATAGGGAACAAGCAAAGCTAGTGAACAGGAATGAAAAGTTAGCGAAGTTGGGGAAAAGTTATGTGACAGAAGCATACAATCATATAGAACTTAATTTTAATATTTACCTCTAGCAAATCCTGAATACAAAATTGTCCAAAAATCTAAATAATGCAGAAATATATATGAAATAGGAAGTGAAAGTCCACTACAATCCACGTCCAAAAATAATCATTAACGGCTTATTTTATATTCTTTTTGATTTTCTATGTACTAACATACATATAAGTATATGTATCTCTTTATCAAAAATGGTATTGGACTATATACACTCTTTTGCAACCATTTTCACTTAATAGTATATCCTTCCATGTCAGTGTATGTGGTTTTCTTCCAGTTCCTCAAAGATGCCACTTTGCTTACCTCATGGCCTTCCATACAATCCTGGAATATTCTCTCCCATACTTTGCAAATCTAGTTCCTTGTTTCCCTTTAATTCTCTGCATAAAGGTCATTTCTTTAGATAGGTTTTTCCAGATCAATTTATAGAGTTCTCCCCACCATTATTCTCTGTCACTGCACAATATTTATTTCCCTTGGAGCAGGTACCACAGTTTGTAATTGTGGGTTTGTTCACTTATTTTCTTGCCTATTTTTTCTCTCTAAACTGTGAATCTCACAAGGACAGGGAATAAACCTGTTTTCTTCATGACTGTATATTCAGTGCCTTGCACAGTGCCAGGCACCATAGTAAGCTCTAAATAAATGTGTTGAAATAAATAAGTGTGTAAGTAACACACTGAAAAAAGGGTATTTGTTCTTTCACTCCCTGTCCATGATGGATAGAGCATTGCTTTCTTTTTTCTTCAGTTCTTTACTTATTCTTAGTTAAGAAACAATACTGTACAGTTGACCTTTGAACATCATGAGTTTGAACTGTGCAGGTCCACTTTTACATGGATTTTTTTTCAGTAAATGCATACTACAGTACTTACATGATATGTGATTGGTTGAATCTGTGGTTGTGGAACTGTGGATACAGAAGGTCAACTGTAAAGTTACACACAAATTTTTGACAGCACAGAAGTTAGTGCCCCTAACTTCCTACGTTGTTCAACTGTACTTATCTTGATTCACACCTGGGATGTGTTTTAATCAGGTATGGTAAGGTGAAAGACATAAGGACAACTGCTTTTGAAATAAGAGTTTATTATTTACAGTTCCCAAAGAAAGGGAGCATGCCACACCATGCAGGGCCACATGGGGAAGCACCAGGGTCAGTCTGGAGGCAGAAGGAGTGAAAGAGAAAGCATGGCCCAGAGCCTTTATTGTAGTTTCTGCAGAAAGGAATGGAAGAGGCAGCATATGAAAGTTTAAGTAAATTTGGGATTGGATAGTTTGAATATTTTTAGTAGGCTCTGGTCTACAGCGGTGGTCTCTAGTTGTCCAGTACCTGGCCCTGGGTGGGGAGGGGTGATTTAGAACAGGGGAAATACTGGCTTGGTGTATGAGAATTAAATAAAGGAGGAAGTCGGGGATATGGGCTTTGGATTGGTTGGTTTGCATATGAAAGCCACATTCACAGAGGAGAAGTCATTTGCTATCTCTAGGATAATTTTTAGAGATAAAAGCCCTGGGAGGGGCAGCCTCTCTTCTGTCAGTAAGGCCACCAAGATATCAAAGCATCATAAAATATACAAAATAAAAAGCATGATTAATACATTTCCAACCTAATTTAGGTGTCATGAATGCTCATTCCCCAGTTAAATTTTTCAGATGAAAGATATAAACCACATCTGTGTATATAAATCTTTGTCTCGTTTAATGCAGGAAGATGGGCAGGGCCTGAAATTTGGAGTTAAGAACCTGAGTTTAAGCACTGATCCTTCCCATTTCCAGCTGAGTGCTCTTAGCCAATCCAATTAACCTCTCTGAACACCAAGTTCATCATAACTAAAGCAGGGATAACAGTAATATTTACCAGAAATGTGATTGTATTTGTCAAAATGTTTTGTAACTACAATGCACCATGTACACATTTAAAGTTTTACTGCAGTATACTGCAGGGACTTTTTCTCAGAATAAGAATTTAGAAGGTGTTTTTGTTGTTGTTGTAATTGTAGAAATGTTCAAGGGCAAGACTGGAGGGGGAACACTAAAAATTTATTCAGGAAAAGAATAAGATTTCACTGTCTAGTTACATAGTGCAATTTTGGATTAAAGGGTACTTTCCATCAATGGACTTCAAAGAGCTTTGAAACGTTTATTTATTTTCATAATATTTTGAAGTCAGTTAGGTTAAAGTTGTCGTCATTTACTCTCTGAAGGGAAATAAATACACAGCAAGTTACATAACCTGCCTGAGTCAAAATTAGAACCAAGGCTTTCAGTTTTGCCACATAGTGCTCAGACTGGAGCTGCACTGCTCCCCAGAATAAGCAAGCACCTTCTTTTGCTGGAATCATCTAAGGTTTGGTTTTATCACAATGTTTGCTGGATCAAGCAATTTAAGAAAAATTAGAAAATCTGTCATCAAATAATCACTAGCAATTCATTACCAGCAAATAAGCCTCATCGAGTGCTTCTAAGATGTAGGCATTGGTTTTACTTAATGAAGTTAAGAATCTGTGTCCTCTCCTGAGGCCCTAGGATTTTTGTCTCTTCTGGGTCATTCTTCTCTCTGCTCTCATCTAAAGAACCAATGTTTTTACATTCCTCTTCTCCCTAAAATTTCAGGTGATTTAGGACTAAATCCAAAGCTCCTTCTGTGGCTTACAGAGTCTTTATTTTCTGACTCTAAAACACCTTCTTCCTCTGCTTCCAACTGCCTTTATACTTAATCCTCATTAAATTTCTCATCAGGCAGACAAAAGCTAGGCCTTTTCACTGCCCTGCCTTTACACCCAATTTTAATTCACCTAAAATAGCAATAAGGGGAGGCTGAGAGGAGAAAGAGAAGGCTACACTTGTTAAATACAGTTGTCGCTCGGTAGCCACCGTGAATTGGTTCCAGGACCCCCTCGGATACCAAAATCCATGGGTTCTCACTTCTTCTCTATAAAATGGCGTAGTATTTCCATATAACCTATGTGCATTCTTCTGTATACTTTAAATCATCTCCAGATTACTTATAATACCTAATGCAATGTAAATGCTATGTAAATATTTGTAAATACAGTGTAAATGCTATGAAATAGTTGCCAGAGCATGGCAAATTCAAATTTTGCTTTTTGAAACTTTCTGAAAAATTTTTTTTTAATATTTTCGATCTACAGTTGGTTGAATCTGTGGATGCAGAACCCGAGGATATGGAGGGCCAACTGTCCTTGCTGAGTGCCCTACATACAGTATCCTATCTAGTTTGCACAGCAAACCCATGAAGCTGATGAGGGTAGGGTACTCATTTTAGTGGGATTAAGTAACCTGTCCAAGGTCATACTGCTAGTAAGTGGCAGGATTAGCTTTGGAACCGAAGTCCACCTGCAAAATACATGCCCTGGCCTCTTCCATATGCTGACCCTCTCCACCGACTATTGTCATCTGGCATTATTCTTCAGATTCTGCTCAACCTTTTCATCCTCTGGGCTTCACAGCCTCACCCGGATGGAGTTAGCGCTCTCATAGTACTCTGTTTATACTCCTCTAATAATACTTACCAGGTATTTACTTTTTATTGAGATATAATTCACATAAAATTCATGTTTAAATCATATAACTCAGTGTATATTCACAATGTCATGTAACCATCACTATTATCTAATTCCAGAATATTTTCATCGCCCCAGAAGAAACTCCAAGACCTTTAAGCAATCACTCCCCGTTCTCCCTTTCCTGAAACCTCTGGCAACCACTAACCTGCTTTCTGTCTCTATAGATTTGTCTGTTATGGACATTTAATATGAATGGAATTATACAATATGTAGCCTTTTGTGTCTGTCTTCTCTTGCTTAGTGTTTTCAAGGTTTATCCACATTGTCATGTGTTTCGGGACTTCATTCCTTTTTACAGATGAATACTATTTCATTTTAGGGATATACCACATTTTGTTTATCCATTCTTCAATTAATGGACATTTGGTTTGATCTCACTTTTTAGTTACTGTGAATAATGCTTACATGAACATTTGTGTACTGCTTTTTGTGCAGACATATGTTTTTAATTCTCTTGGTTATATAACTAGGAAAGGAATTGCTGAGTCATATGGTAACTCAATATTTAACATCTTGAGAAACTGTCAAACTATTTTCCAAAGTAGCTGCACTTCTTCACATTCCCACCTGCAATGTATGAGGGTTCCAATTTCTGCACACCCTTGCCAACGCTTGTTATCATCCATCTTTTGATTATAGTCAACCTAGTAGGTATGAAGTGATTGAGTTGCATTTCCCTAATGACTAATAATGAATATTTTTCATGCTTTTACGGCCATTTGTATGTCTTCTTTGGAGAAATGTCTATTCAAATTCTTTGCCCACAAAGAGAAATTAAGTTATTTGTCTTTTGTAAGAGTTACTTGTATATCTGAATACTAGTCCCTTATCAGACATATGATTTGCAAATGTTTTCTCCCATTCTGAGGGAAGACTTTTCTCTTTCTTGATTGTGTCCTTTGAAATACCAACATTTTAAATTTTGATGAAGTTCAATTTATCTTTTTCTTTTGTTACTTGTGCTTTTGGTGGCAATCTAAGAATCCATTGTCTAATCTAAGGTCACAAAGATTTCCTGCTGTGTTTTTTCCTAAGAGTTTTATAATTTTAGCTCTTATACTTAAATCTTTGATCCATCTTGAGCTAAATTTTGTAAATGGTTTAGGTAGAAGTCCAACTTCATTCTTCTGTATATGGATATTCAATTGTTCCAGCATCATTTGTTAAAACAAATTAACCCTCCTCCAAGAAAAAGACCTATTTTTTCCCCCAGTGAATTGTCTTGGCCCTTTACATTGACACATGTCTGCTAGTGTGAGCTCCTTGAGGGCAAGGTTTTTTATATTACTACCTGCATGTCTAGCATGGGACTATGATGTAGTAAACCCTCAAAAAACATGTTCAATAAATGAAAAGCTGATTTGAGAATCCTAGTGTCAACCTACACGTACCAAGTGCCATAGACTTTGCTAGATGCTGGGGAAGTTTTATACATGAACTCACAGTCTAGTAAAGTTTTCAAACCAAAAGTTTCCAAGGGGTCCGAGAATCTTACAATCCTACACTGGAATGGGTCTTGGAGGTCGCGATTCCAGTAAGGAAAAGCAGACCTGACAAGGCTAAATAGCAGCCTGTGGCCTTATCTCATGTTAATTTGCCAGAGATCCCAGGTCTCTTTGAAATTACATTATGACTTTACAACTTAACAAAGGATTTTTTTTCAGTTAGGCCTCCATAAAGCATTTTTTCAGTTAGGTAGGCCTTGAGAAAGTCCTCTCCAGATGAAAGAAAGCTGCTTCTGTTTCATATCACTCTTATCTTCTGAGATAACTGCTATCAGAGATTAAAAAAATTTTTTTCTCCACCCTAGCTGGACATAATCACTCCTTTCTCTGAACTTCTATAGCTCTTACTTGCTCTTCCAGAAAATTAGCAATTTGTTTTGTACTGCCCTAGTGCTTTGGATTTTTATGTAATCTTGAATTATTTATCACCAGTGTATGTGTGAACTTCCTAAGTAGACTGCCCCAACTAGACTCAAGGGCAAAAGTTGCATTTTACATTTATTGTATGAAATATAGGGCTTTGTACCTAGTGGACATGCAACAGGTATTTCTTGACATTATTTGTGTTTTTATAGAATTTATTTTTAAAATAAGAAGCTATTAGGCTTAAGTTTCATTCTGTTTTTCCCTAGAGGCTAAGGGTGTGAGGCTCAAAGGGAGAAGCACCTTCTCTCCTTTGGACAATTACTAGTGACCCTCTACTTGCTTTCTTAGAGGAATGGAGACACCAGAGAACTAATAATTAGTACATGTACATATTTAAATATTTCTTAATATTACTATTAAAGGTTTTTAAATTCTATGAAAAGGATAAAAGAGATTGGCAGAATTCCCCCCAGAACCCAGTAAATTAAACTAACTCTCAAGGAAACTCTGAGTTGTAGTTTTTAAATTACTGAATCAGAAAGTAGAGAAACAGGGACTTCCCTGGTGGTCCAGTGGTTAAGAATCCATGCTTCCACTGCAGGGGGCACGGGTTCGATCCTTGGTCAGTGGAACTAAGGTCCTACATGGCTTGTGGCGTGGCAAAAAAAAAAAAAAGTAGAGAAAAGACATCCTATTTCTCTTCTTTTTTGTGGTACGCGGGCCTCTCACTGTTGTGGCCTCTCCCGTTGCAGCACACAGGCTCCGGACGCGCAGGCTCAGCGGCCATGGCTCACGGGCCCACCCGCTCAGCGGCATGTGGGATCTTCCCGGACCGGGGCACAAACCCGTGTCCCCTGCATCGGCAGGCAGACTCTCAACCACTGCGCCACCAGGGAAGCCCCTGTTTCTCTTCTTATCTCAAGCTTGCTTTCTAGTTAAGACGTGGAAGAAGGAGATGGAATAATCTAGCCTCATATTGAACAGTGCCCTGCAGAACATAACCAGAATCTTTGGAACTGTTTAACTAAGGTAAAATAGAAAAGGTGGCGGAATGGAAGAGTGAGTATATCATGACATGATACTCAGTACACTGTCATGCACCTATGGGAACACAGTGAGCCTGTTAATGGATTATGATAAGAACAGGTTATGTGTGGATTAAAATGATTCTCTAATAACAATGAATCTCCACAGCATTTTAGCATGTGGTTAGATCATGGAAAACAAAAAACAAATCAAAGCTAAGAATTTTGTGAAGTTAATATTTTTTCCTCATCTGCCAGAAATCACTCAGTCCTCGTTTCAAATTCATGGTATTTTAAAATTAGTCTAAATAGTGGAAAACATTGGAACAATGATAAAGTGACTGTCATTTCAGTTCTTTGGACTTCATTTGTAAAATGAGGCGTAGATTTTTTGTTCTTCAAACTGTCATTGGGGGACCAGCAGCATCAGACCTTTAAATCAGAATATGCATTTTAACAAAATCTCTTCCTAATTTGTATGGTTATCAAAGTTTGAGAAGACGGACCTGGATGACACAAAGTAACTTCCAGCTAGTAAATTCAACCATTCCGTGATTCTAGTTGGAAGAGTCCACCTTAGATAAAAGGAGAGTCACTTTCTTAGGAGTTGTGTTTGACTTGAGTAAACAGATTGCTCAGCGAGTTGAACTAATTTTTCAGGTCATAGCTTTAACAAAGCAAACAGAAAATGAAGACTTGTTCTGCTTATATGGTGCTGTCAGCTTCCTTCCTATGACAGTAAGATTAATTTTAGTATTTAATTGGACATAAACCAACAGAAAATTATTTCAATATTAAATTAAATAATTTAATATTTGTTGAATACCAACAATTTTCTAAGTGCCAAAAAGAACTTAGAAGGTAAGATTCCTGCTCTTGAGGCACCTAATAATGCTTTGCTTTAAAAGTCTCAGTGTCTGGAGTCCTTATTAATTTAATTATAGGCTGATTCATAATTTGTTAGTTTCCAGAATGGGAAGTGATACCAATTCAGTAGAATATCTCACGCCTAAGTCACAGGGTGATAAGCACGGTGTACAGGTGAACTAACAGGCAGCTTTGTCTCTGGAATGCTGTTCCCCTTGATATTGTACATGTGATTAAGCAGCCAAAAAATCATTACAGACTATAAGCTCTGCTTTTCCCCCTTGATTTTTCTGTGGCCCAAAACAGGATGTGGTTTAATTCAAGGTCAGCAGAAATTCAATATGAAAAGATTTGAATCCAGTAGGAAGTAGGTGGAGGTGGTAGAGAAAATGAGCTAGTCCTCTGTGAGAGGGGTGAAGACGGGTTGACAACCTTGTGTGGGAGAGGAGTGTACGCCAGAGGCTGTGAGAGAGAACTAGGTTATTATTTTCTTTTAATATTTATTTATTTATCTTGGCTGCGCTGGGTCTTAGTTGAGGGCTAAGAAGCACGGCATGTGGGCTTCCGAGTTGCAGCGTGTGAACTGTAAGTTGCGGCATGCATGTGGGATGTAGTTCCCCCACAAGGGATCGAAACCACGCTCCCTACATCGGGAGTGTGGAGTCTCACACACTGGACACCAGGGAAGTCCCCGAGAACTAGGGTATTAAAGGAGGCCAATGCTGAGGTGGGTGAGCTGCTGGAGTGGGGAGAATTTATTAGATAAGGTTTACATTTTCAATTGGATACGCCATCCTCAAGAACAGGTTTGCCTCTTCAAATTGGAGGGTAGCTTACATTTAATGCTTGACTGCTGTTAGGGACAGCATACTTGGTGCGCCAACATCATTAAACAAATGATACTTCTAAAAGAAGTTTGTGTGTTTTAATGGAGGCTTTTTCAACCTGACATTTTACTAGTCAACTCTGTGCCTTTCAGTTAAGCCAGACACAAGTGGGTTCTTCTGGTTCCTAAAGAAGATGAGGTAGCACTCGGGAGCCGTTGCAATTATTCTTTGTCACTTACTGGCGCACAGTTTCCCATTTTGCATTTTTTCTCTTTATTGGTACATGTCCTGACATCCTATCTGGATTGTAACTTTCTTGAAAAGAAGGGGAGAGCATAATGCCTGCACCAACTAACCCCATAGGAGTTAATTATGTTGAGGTTTCTCAGACATCTTTTTTTTTTTTTTTTTTTTTTTTGCGGTACGCGGGCCTGTCACTGCTGTGTCCTCTCCCGTTGCGGAGCACAGGCTCCGGACGCACAGGATCAGCGGCCATGGCTCACGGGCCCAGCCGCTCCGTGGCATGTGGGATCTTCCTGGACCGGGGCATGAACCCGTGTCCCCTGCATCGGCAGGCGGACTCTCAACCACTGCACCACCAGGGAAGCCCACTCAGACATCTTTGGCTATTCAGTGACTTTCATTAAGTAAATGTTTTATATTATTTTATTTTATTTATTCATTTTGCTGTCTCTTCAGCTTAATGGAACTCTCCACTGACAGTTCATTAAAACAAAGATTTTATTTCAAAGGCAAAATAAGTTAAGGCTCAAACTGCTGTATGTCATTATCTGTACTGTGGGAGTGAGATTGGGGAACTGCAATGGAAATGAGTGTATGTGGCTGGAGTGAAGGGAGTACCCAGATAAAGCTGGCGGTGTCAATGGGGCAGTGAGAGGGCACAGGAGAAAGAAGGGGGAAAGGGAGTCATAGGGGTATTGTTTGCTATCTATGCTAGCTCAGTAAGGTTAATTAATAGAATAAAAACTAAACTCTTACTAACAGCTGTCAGGATTCCAATCAGGAGTTTGGGTCACAAATTTTGCTCTTGAAGGTTAAGTAAAACAATTAATGTAATACTATTAGGACATGATCACACAGGACATGTGTCTACTATTTATTATCTCATTCCATTCACCAAGCAGTTTATTTCTTTGATGCACATTGGGACAAGCACTCTGATAATGACAAAATGAGAGAATGTTGGCCAAAAATATTTTAAATCCCTTAAGCTGGTGGATTTGAGCATTAATTAATTTTTTTTCTATTCAAGTCATCACAGTGAGCCAAAAGTAAGTATAATTTAGCTCAGAGCCCAATATTTATCTCTACAGGTCACAGAGTCCCTCCAAATGATCAGGACTTGCAGTTGAAACACTTTTCTCTCTTTTTAGTGACATGATCAAATGCTTAATGAAACCACAGAAGAATGCTAGGTGAAGGGAGGCAGGCTTACCCAAAGTTGAAGGTACTAGTAAGCACCATTTTAAGTACAACAGAAAGAAAATGGGCTGTGGGAGGCTTTTTCACAATGTTTACCATTGACTTCCCATTTTGTATCATGTGATTCTCAGTTGAGAAACAGGCATCAAAGATCCAGCAGCAGGATTTATTAGATGGCATAAAGAACATGAAAAACAAATTTTCATATTTGATCTATATACAGCAGGACACACTGGTGAGGCTAGTTAATATTGAATATAAAGGCCTACCTATTCTGAGTAGATATTTTCTTGTTAGAGCAGCTCAATCTGTAGAAAGGAAGCCATATTTTCCTAAAGATATGATTAATATGATGCCAGGTTCCTTTTAAACCCTTTAACAGAGTCCTGTTTTCTTTAAACTAAAGAGATGGCTCAATAGTTTCTCATATTTTGTTACTAAAAATGACATAATTTCTGTGCCCTGATTATCCTATATGCTTAACTGTCTGTGCCTTGTATCTATTTTATTTATTTATTTTTTTTATTTTAAATTTTTATTTATTTTACTTTTTGCTGTGTTGGGTCTTTGTTGCTGCACGCACGCTTTTCTCTAGTTGCGGCGAGTGGGGACTACTCTTCATTGCGGTGTGCGGGCTTCTTGTTGCAGTGGTTTCTCTTGTTGCAGAGCACGGACTCTAGGCGCGTGGGCTTCAGTAGTTGTGGCACGTGGGCTCAGTAGTTGTGGCTCGTGGGCTCTAGAGTGCATGCTCAGTAGTTGTGGTGCACGGGCTTAGTTGCTCTGCGGCATGTGGGATCTTCCCCGACCAGGGCTCGAACCCGTGTCCCCTGCATTGGCAGGTGGATTCTTAACCACTGCGCCACTAGGGAAGCCCCTGTATCTATTTTAATTGCATCACACCGACTTTAAAAATTAATGTCAGAGCACTTCCAGAATGGAAACATGAGGAGCTCCCTGTATACTCGCCCCAATGAAACCACCATAACTGGTGAAAATTATAAATAAAAAAGGACCATTGGATCAGACTGTGGAACAATTTTATGCCCCAGGGCACTGTCAAAAACACTGGAGCAATCAGTTGCCAATTAGTGGAGGCTAACAGCTGGGAGCTATATCCATAAAGGCAAACCAGCTAAAAGCTTGATAGGGAGATGAGGAAAAGAGACAGTCAAAGAGAACCTGACTAAAACCACTGTCATCCCCCAGGGGAGGGACAAGGAGTCAGGGTGACGGTGTGCATGCCAAAGTTGCACCTTCTGAGGAGAGACATTAGAGGCTGCACACTGTGGAGGAAACAAGAGTCTATTGACCAAGTCTGGCCAACCCACAAATAAACAAGCAAACAACGACAACGACCAGACCTAGAGCCAGTCTGGATAGGTCTTCAGAGTTGCTACCATGGAAATGTACAGTTTGCAACAGAAAAACTTATGAGACATACAAAGAAACAGGCAATGGGATCCATGCACACAGAAACTGTCTTTGAGAGGACCCATATGTTGGACTTAGCACACAAAGACTTCAAAGCAGCTGTTATAAACATGTCTAAAGAACTAAAGGAAACCATGCTTATGAGTGTAGATTCAAAATTCCTCAACAAAATATTAACAAACCGAATTTAGCAACGTATGAAAACGATTATATGTCATAACCGAGAGGGATTTTTCCCAGGAATGCAAGACTGGCTTACATCTAAAAGTTAATGTAACAGGGCTTCCCTGGTGGCGCAGTGGTTGAGAGTCCGCCTGCCGATGCAGGGGACACGGGTTCGTGCCCCGATCCGGGAAGATCCCACATGCCGCGGAGCGGCTGGGCCCGTGAGCCGTGGCCGCTGAGCCTGCGCGTCCGGAGCCTGTGCTCTGCAACGGGAGAGGCCACAGCAGTGAGAGGCCCGCGTACCGCAAAAAAATAAAAGTTAATGTAACATATCACACCAATAGAATAAAGCACAAAACCACATGATAATCTCAATAGACACAGAAAAGGCACTAAACAAAACCCAACACCCTTCATAATAAAAATAGGCAACAAACTAGGAATAGAATGGAACTTCCTCAACCTGATAAAGGGCATCTACAAAAAAACTAAAGCAATAATCACATTTAATGGTGAAAGACTGAAAACTATCCACATAAGACTGAGAACAATACAAGAATGTTAACATACTTCTCTTTATTTAACATAATACTAGAAGTTCTATCTAATGTAATCAGGCAAGAAAAATAAAAGACATCGAGATTGGAAAGAAAGATGTAAATCAATCTGTATTCTAAAATGGCATAATCTTGCACACAGGAAATTCTAAGGAATCCACCGAGACACTATTAGAACTAATGAGTTCAGCAATCTTGTAGGATTCAAGATATATACAAAATCAATTGTATTTCTATACACTAGCAATGAATAATAGAAAATGAAATTAGGATGGGAATGTAAATCGGCACAGCCACTATGGAAAACAGTCGATGTTAACAATGTTTTAACGATGTTAAAAAATGCCAATGCATGGATAGTTGGATGGGTTGACTGATTGGCTAAATATTCATTGTGCACCTGTTCCATGCAATGGCAATCTACAAGGGCCAAGATATGGGGGGCAGCGAAGGAAGAAAAGTCAATCTTCCATCATACCTTCCAGTTGAGTTTCTTCCTTTATTACATTCATTATTACATTTGTTACATATATTATACTAAATTCTTTTCATAAAAGAGGCTATGCTGGGCAGTAACCAAATTCTTCTTTCCAGAAAAGGTACTGTATGATTGAGATGATTTATGCAATTGGAAGAATTCACCAGAGAACAAAGTCTAGATTGTGAGGAACCCCAATCATTTCCAGTGTCCTCAGGTGCCCACGGTGGATTCAGGACTTCCACGCCGACGGGTCCCGGGGCACAAGCTGAAGACAGACGGTCAGCGAGAAGGCGGGACGCTCTACACGTAAAGAACCTCAAGTCCCAGAATCCCATGGGGACTCCAAGTCCCAGAAACCCGCCCGGCAAATCTACTCCGAGTCCCTAGCCGTCTGACCGCGGACGCGACCAAGACAGGAAACTGGGGTGAGATGCCGCAGAATTTGTCCCCCACCATTTTCCTTGTAGGGAGGGGCTTTTTACAGAACTATAGGTACCTCAGTCGTCACATTCTCTCAGTTACAGCCCATAAAAGGCACCCTGCCGGCAAGTTTTTTGTGATGTTCAGCATCCCCCCTCCTCTCTCCCCTTTTCCTTGCCCCCGTAAGAATGGTTCAGCCGGGCATCTTGAGTTGGATCGGTGGTTGCACCCGCCCTCCCCCGGAATGTGGGCCTTTGGAGCGTGTGAGGTGGGAGGGGCGGAGGTGGGAGGCGTGCTGGGCCCTGGCTGCAGCAGAGGCAGTGTCTGCCGCTGGCGGTGGGGGGAGCCGTGCGGGTTCCGGCTTCCCCGGCGAGGCGACCTCTGGGCCCGCGCCGCGGGCGTGGAGGACAGGTAGGCGAGCGGGCAGCCGCGGCTCCGGGAGAAACTCGGGCCTCGGAGTCCCCTACGGCGCCCGGTGCGCCCCTCGGCCTCCAGAGTTGAGGCGGGGGAGGAAGGAGATGCCGACCCAGAGAGACAGCGGTACCATGTCTCACCCGATCGCAGGCGGCGGCGGCAGCGGGGACCATTCTCACCAGGTCCGGGTGAAAGCCTACTACCGCGGGTGAGTGTGTGGGGTGGGGGTGGTGGTGAGAAGGAAGGGGAGAGGCCAGCTGGACTTGGCCTGGAGGGGGGGGCGGGTGTGGGGCTGGAGGTGTGGAAGGGATGGGCTGGGCGGGCAAGTCGGGGGACTCGGGATGGGTGACCGAGTGGTCGGGGGAGGAGCACGGGGCACTGGATTGCGGCACCCCCAAGGTGTGGCGCAGGGCGCCCTGGAATCGCGCGGCTGAGGGTCCTGAGCAGGGTCCGAGGGAGGAGCCTTGGAGTAAGTAGGTCCACCTGGTGGGCCCAAGAGACTCGTCTACCAAGAGATTTACAAGAGCTTTACGTCTTTAAGTCTGGATGTATTAGGGGTTGAGAGTTGATTCTGAGTGATGCCTTAGTTAACTAAGTTTACCATGGGTTTAAAAGACAGGATTGCTTCAGTTTGTTGACCCTTTTGATTACCAGCAGGCCTAAAGCCTCTGGTTCTCTAAGTCAGGTTTGTCTTTATCACATAGAAGAGTTCGCGACGTGTACCTGGACTGTGGTCAGGCTGCCAGTATATTAGACATAGGAGTTATTGTTTGAGTAAAGTTGATGCGTTTTCAGGGATATACATTAGGTACTTATGTCTCGCCAAGATTAGGTTGTATATATGTAAATTAAAATTTGTGAACGCTTCTTTGTCAGTCTTGCTTCAAGGACTGTCCGATAGGGTGAGATATTGCAAGAAGAGAAGAGGATGAGCATAGGCACAGCTTTAAATTCTGTGATCTTTACTCATATTATTACCTAAGTTATAACTATTGTGGTTACCAGAAATGGTCCAGTCCTAAAATCAGTGTATTAAATCATATTCCGTAGTATGACTGTGGTTTGAAATTTCTTTGAGATAACTATATTTGGGAGCATTAGAAAGTTGAACTGTTAGTGTGAGCATAAAGGTTTGAAACTAAGGGTTAACAGAACACCCGACCGCTGTGGCCTGTCTTACTGCTTGTTCAAGCAGAAGTAATTTGCTTTAAAAAACTCAAGCACTAGGAGGTTTGAAACTGCAGTACATACTTTTACATTCCTTAGAGGATCAGTGAAGATAACAAACTTTCAAAATGCCTCTCTTGTTTTGATTTCAAAGAAAATATAAGCCCCTAAATGTCTTACTGATTTGATGTAAGGACTTCTAGTTTGTTTGCTGCCGTGAAGCCTCTGACCTCTCTCTGTTCATTAGCTTGACTGTATTTAGTAGTAGTTTAGAGGAGTTATTTTGGACAGTAACAGTGTTTTTGCTTAAATTGATCAGGGAAGTCTTGATTTTCAAACAGTAGCTACGCACTTTGCACTGTGGGAAAAAAAAGCTTTGCTTCCTTTACCTTTCCTTTAATTTGACAGATGAGATATTTCACTTTAGAATGTGTTCCATTTTATAGTTGACGGTCTGTGAGTTAGGTACAGAGAATGAAATATAGTACATTTTCTTTTTTTTAAATAGTGTCTGATTATTGACAGTTTAAAAAACGAGATTAAAAAATAAATATACGCACATGGTAGGAAAGTGCAAATTGTTCAGAAGTATAAAATAAAAAGTGTTCCCCATTCAGTCCTCCCAACCTTCAGAGGTAACTACTGTTGATAGTTTATTTCTTGTTCTTCTGGAGGTTGCCTTTATTACTTTAAAAGTTATACTTCCGTTTCGTGATTTATCAACTTTACATGGTATCTATTGATTCCTTCCTCTGAAAGATGCGAAATTGGATGCACACTACATTTTGCTTCCTCGCTCCCCGATGCCTCTCAAGTTTTGATTGTTACAGTATAATTTTTAGTTCTCCGGTTTACCTTTCTGACTTTAAATAATATAAATTTTTGACTTATTCAATTCAGGTAGTTTCCAATGATTCCAACTATGAAACACGAAGAAACTAATGCTTCTTCCTTTTTTCCTATTTTTATTAGTTTGACAACTGTAAATAGGCCTAGTTAGTAAATTAAAATCATTGTAAGCTTCTCTTTTGGAAAGAAATCAAAGTCTTTAGAATGTAGGTATATAATATTTTCTTGGTTTATTGCTCCAATTATTTTTTTTTTTAAAGAGGATAAGGACGGCTTCCCTGGTGGCGCAGTGGTTAAGAATCCGCCTGCCAATGCAGGGGACACGGGTTCCAGCCCTGGTCCGGGAAGATCCCACATGCCGCGGAGCAACTAAGCCCGTGCACCACAACTACTGAGTCTGCTCTCTAGAGCCTGCGAGCCACAACTATTGAGCCCGCGTGCCACAACTACTGAGCCTGCATGCCACGACTACTGAAGCCCGCACGCCTAGAGCCTGTGCCCCAAAGCAAGAGAAGCCACTGCAATGAGAAGCCTGTGCACCGCAGTGAAGAGTAGCCCCCGCTCGTGGCAACTAGAGAAAGCCCATGCGCAGCAACGAAGACCCAATGCAGCCAAACATAAATAAATAAACAAATAAAATAAAAAGTTCCCTTTAAAAAATAAATAAATTTAAAAAAATAAATAAAAGAGCATAAGGACTTATAACCCTTTTACTGCTTGACTAAAACGTCTCCAAGACATTCAAGTTAACATTTGCTTTGCTTGTTTTTAAAAACCTATGCATTTTGCTAAGTAATGAATCAACCCCTTGCCCTTTAGTGCTTTTATTCAATGAAAACTTTCTAATAGTGCCTTCATTCCAAGCCTCATTTAAAGACAACATCAGCACTCTAAATTGTACCAATTTGTGTCCTCTGAAATTAGATCTGTTAAGATTATATGTTTATTAACAATAGTCTAAACTGATGGTTATGATATTACTTAGTCAGCTGCCCATTACTACAAATGAAACTGAAATGAGTCACCAATGAGGATAGTTAATAAACAGTTGGCTAAGTAGAGCACCTGCCTGATTTTAAAGTAGAAAATTCTTCCCTTACTATCAAGAAATGTAAGGACAATCTGCATTTGAAAAGTTTCTTTTCCTTCAGATCATCTGAACGGCCATTACCGATTTTCCCCCATCTCCTTCTAACAATATTTCTTTCCAGTGAATATTGAAATCTCAGAATAGACAGAATATTTTAGTGAATGAATTGCCGCCTCCTTTCAGTGGTGTGTTTAGTGTTCTCATGCTGTTTAATTTGTTCTTAGTGCAACTGTGATGTCTCCCTAGATATAGCAGATATTTAATTAGCCTTTTTCTAATTTTTATTCAGGAGATTAATAGCACTGAGAATCTGATTTTATTGGAGGCCACCTAAGAGTGCCTGTCTCCTGGCCTGGACTCCTCTTTCCTCACCACAGGAGCTTGTCAATGAGTGGCCTGCCTTCCTTCAATCATTACCTTGTGGTGTTAGTTTGGAGGAGGAGAAACAGGTTTTGTGGGTTAGTGGTAGATTGCCATCGTGTGTGCTATCGTTCTATAAAGTTACTTGATATTACAGGGTAAAATTTAACAAGGAAATGTCTGGATTACTCGTTTCTTTACGTTATAAATGTAAGAGAAATTTTGCAAAAAGCTTGTAAAAAAGCTTTTTAAACCAGTGCTGTTGAGCAGTTATGAATCCAGAGGATTCTTTATGTGAATATCTACAAATAAAAAGGGATGAACTCCTTGCATATTTGGAAAGTATAGCTGGTTTAGTGACGAAGTATGCAGGATTTTTCTCACTGTGAACAAGTCTTGGCAAGACTTGTTTTTAAAAGTATTGCAAAATAATTTTAGTGATATACTTTAGCAATGGTTCTAAGGAAATAAAAATGATATATTAAGTTGAAAGTTGGGGGAATGTGAGTCATTGGTCATGGAGCTTCTGGCATGTCACCTAACCATAGGGCAGCAGATCCGTAGCTTCACCAGAGAGAAAGAAGGGACATGGTGGCCTGGTGCCAAAACCAAAACAACCATCTCAGAAATCTGGATTAGATAATGTGGAGATAAATTGCTTGTTAGCAGTGAGGACTGAAGCTGAAGAGTTACGGGAGAGTCTGGTGAGGCCAGGATCACCCGTGTGCAAACTGAAGGGCTGAGGAAACAGAGGGAAAAAAAGCAGCTCTCTACAGAAAAAAATTTCCTGGATAGCTTTCTAATACAGCTCCCAAACCTCTTATTAAAGTAACTTGAGTGTTTGTTTTCTTTATGGTTGAAATGAGCCTAATTAAAACACTCCAGTCTTGTTTAGGATTTCACATTTTACCAAAGTGTGTTTAAACTCAGTTTAATAAATATTGTTGAACAACTACTATAAGCCAGGCACATGGTACTGGGGTGGGCACAGAGGATGTAGAGTCAATAATACAAGGCTCTGCCCTTGAGGAACCAAGAGACTTGTGGGAGGAAAGACTTTAAAAAGTTAATAAAGGGATGTGTGTGTGTGTGTGTGTGTGTGTGTATGTGTGTGTAAGGTACGTGCTAGGATGGCTATTGGGGAGAAGTTTGGGGTGAGGAAAGCCCTCCAAGAGGATGAAATGTTTGATGCTTTTAAAGGATAAGTAGGTTTGCCTGGTGGATTATGATGTTGGGTGGGAGGTCATTGCAGGCATTGCACAGCTGCATACGTTTGGAGAATTAAGATCAGTTTAGTCGTTAGTCCCATAGTCATTCCTCATTAGGACATAAAGTGTGAAGTGGGCACTGATGAGAAGTGAGCTAATAAGAAGGTTCACAAGCACTAGATCATGAAGACTCTCAAAAATCATACTTTGGGCTTCAGACTTTTTCTTGTTGGTGAAGGTTTTAAGTAAGAGGGATGCACGATAGATTTTTATTTTAGAAAGATCACTCTTGGAACCAGTATAGTAGACGAATTAGCAATGGATGAGACTAATCTGGAGGCTTTGGAAGTAGTCCAAGTGAGAGATTCTTAGGAGTTGGAAAAGAGGATATGGATTCAATGGCGATTTTAGGGGGTAGAGTCAATATGAATTAGAGAATGATTGCCTGTGGAGAAGAGAGAGGGTCTGAGTCAGACATGGATTTCTCATTTGGAGAGACTAGGGAATAGAAAAGAAAGAGATTTATTAGAGAGGGTAATTAATTACCTGGAACAAGTAATCAAATTTTGAACTCAGGGTGCTTTGGGAGCATCCAGGCGGAAATGTCCAGAATTAACTGACCAACTGTTTTTTGTGTGCCTGCTCTGTGTCCCCAGCACTCTGCATGACAGCTAACCTATGTAGGAGCATGGCTGAGAATGATGATAGGAACAAAAATGCCACCAATGGCCAAATACAGATCACAAAGACAAGGCACTAAAGCTAAATTTTAAAAATACAGAGATATATAAAGTAGGCTCTCACCCCCTCTTCATAGGGATAGCCATTGTTAACAGTTGGGGATATTCTACATCATATCAATATATCTGTAAGTGTAGGTGTGTGTATACATACAGACACACCCTTTTATTTTTCCAATAAATGGGTTCATATTTCTATACATGTTTCTTTAACTTGAGTTTTTTCATTCATGGTCATTTTTCCATGTCAGGATAGACAGATAAATAGGTAGATACATACAGATAGAGCAATCCACCTCTTTCATTATAATTGGTACATAGTGTTCCATAGTATTGTTATACCACAGTTCATTTAATCTTTTTTTCTGATTGATGAACTTTCATTAAATCGCTTTGTCAAATCATGTTGAAGGAACATCCTTATAGTTAATATGTATTCTTGCAAACATGGTCAAAGATATGCCTGCTTTAAAACTTGATATTATCTTCCAAAAATGTATCAATTGACATTCCCAGCAAGTGTACAAATGAAGCATTTTCCTTATGCTCCCATTGCATGTTATTGGTCTTTTACATTTTTGCAAATACAATTGGCAAAAAATGCTAACTTTTTTTTTAACAATATTGAGAGGTAGATATCATTATCTCCATTTTATGGATGATAACTTCGAGGCTTAGTAAAGCATAATACAAAGCTGAGTCTTACCCTTCAGAGAAATTTCCCTTTACCCTTTTACTATATTGATGGGGCTTTTTAAGATTACTTTTTTTTCTTTATTGTCAAATTCATATTTCACAGTTATTCTTTCAAGTCAATTTTCTATCTCCTTGATTTTTAAAAATGGAAGTTTCATTATGGTTTTGTTATAATTAACAATTAATTTGAAGGGGGATACTTTGAGATTGTATGAATATTTCCTTAAAACCTTTGACCCAGTGATTTTACCATCCATGGATAATCCTGCTTACAAAACTTTTTTTTTCTTCTGATTGTACTATATTTAATTTAGGAGAGAAGCTTATGTTGAGATAGCAGAAGGACTTAATATGGTTCTTTTTCAGGTTTATTTTTAAAAGCAATTAGTCCTAAGGAAAAACTTTAGATTCTATATTTTAGAACATAGGAACATAATGAATGCTTAAAACTGTTTGACTGCTGAAGCAAAGTTAAAAATGCTTTTTTTTTTTTTTTAAATTCAGCTAAAACTATATCTAAATTTGCCATTTTGGGCATCTTTGTGGTGAAGCAGACTGTATTCTGTTGAAGTCCAGTGGTAAGCTAATTTATGCCAACACTGAAGTTAAAACCAGGAAAAATAAGAATCTTCCATGCATGATTTGTTTTGTACCTTTAGAAGTAATATCTTTATTTTGCAGCTTACTTTTAGCTTTGGTACTATAATAAGGATTTGGTGATTGTGGGGTATATGAACATGGTGCTTTCCAATTACTTGGAGAGTTATTTATAAGAAACTCCCTTAAATGTTTTAGTTCCTGGAACTTAAGGAGTGGCAGTTGGTAAATCATGACTCCTTCATTGAGTCCCTTTAGGATGTATGTACTTATTACTTTTAAAGGATTACACAGATGTTTTAAAAATATTTGTATTTTCTGGGCTTCCCTGGTGGCGCAGTGGTTGAGAGTCCGCCTGCCGAAGCAGGGGACACGGGTTCGTGCCCTGGTCCGGGAAGATCCCACATGTCGCGGAGCGGCTGGGCCCGTGAGCCGTGGCCGCTGAGCCTGCGCGTCCGGAGCCTGTGCTCCGCAACAGGAGAGGCCACAGCAGCGAGAGGCCCGCGTACCGCAAAAAAAAAAAAATTTGTATTTTCTGATAAATATTTTACAGCTCTTGAAAAATAAGGTTTCTGAAACTTCCCTATTGTTTGCAGATGTGCTTACCTATGTGTTAATTTTAACTATGTGTGGACCTTAATAAGGAAGTCTTATTTTGATGACATCTGATCATACTAATTTTTTCTCCTTGCATTCAAAAAAGATAATGTCACGCTTGTTCTTTGCCAGGGAAATTCAGTGGGAGCCTTTTCTTCTCTTCTGATTTAATTCTAAAATATACTCTCTCAATCCTCACCCCCTCATACTAGTAACCTTGAGGATATTTTGAAAGAAAAATTGCTTTAAGGTAAGCAGGTTTCCTTTTTTTAAAAAAATTAATTTATGTATTTATTTTTGGCCGTGCTGGGTCTTCATTTCTGTGCAAGGGCTTTCTCTAGTTGTGGCAAGCGGGGGCCACTCTTCAACGCGGTGCGCGGGCCTCCCACTGTTGTGGCCTCTCTTGTTGCGGAGCACAGGCTCCAGACGCGCAGGCTCAGTAGTTGTGGTTCACAGGCCCAGTTGCTCCGTGGCATGTGGGATCTTCCCAGACCAGGGCTCGAACCCATGTCCCCTGCATTGGCAGGCAGATTCTCAACCACTGCGCCACCAGGGAAGCCCCAGCAAGTTCCCTTTTAACGTCACTAGAAGAAGGAACTATTTTAAAATATATTTTAAATATATTTAAATATATACTATATATACTATTAAAATATACTATTTAAAATATAAATTTTAAAAATAATTAAAACAGGGACTTCCCTGGTGGTCCAGTGGTTAAGACTTTGCCTTCCATTGCAGGGGGTGTGGGTTCGATCCCTGGTCAGGGAGCTAAGATCCCACATGCCTTGCGGCCAAAAAACCAAAACATAAAACAGAAGCAAGGACTTCCCTGGTGGTGCAGTGGTTAAGAATCCTCCTGCCAATGCAGGGGACACGGGTTCGAGCCCTGGTCCAGGAAGATTGCACATGCCGTGGAGCAACTAAGCCTGTGCACCACAACTACTGAGCCTGCTCTCTAGAGCCCGCGAGCCACAACTACTGAGCCCGTGTGCCACAACTACTGAAGCCCGCATGCCTAGAGCCTGTGGTCCGCAACAAGAGAAGCCACCTCAGTGAGAAGCCCACACACCGCAACGAAGAGTAGCCCCCACTTGCTGCACCTAAGGATAACCTGCCCGCGACATCGAAGACCCAACACAGCCAAAAATAAATTAAAAAAAAAAAAGCCAGAAGCAATATTGTAACAAATTCAACAAAGACTTTAAAAATGATCCACATCAAAAAAAATCTTAAAAAAAATTAAAACAATTTTTAAAATTTATAAGTCATTTAAATTTGTTTTATATCTTATTTATAATTATCATAAAATCATACCTTTACATGGTAGAAAAAATAATAATATTCTATGCCATTCAGAAAGGTCTAAGTATTGGTTTGGCCAAAAAGGTCATTCAGGTTTTTCCCTAACATCTTAAAAACCCAAATGAACTTTTTGGCCAACCCAATACAAAGTACATCTTCTTTCCATCTCTAGCCTCTCCTTAATCCCCTGTTCCACCACCTAGAGTTAACTACTATTAAAATTCTGCTTTCTTTTATTATATCTGTTGATCAGTATGGAAGATGAGGAATTTAGCACTTCTTCATTGCCTCCTCTCCTGACTATTTTTAGTTTTTCTTGTGGTTACATTTATAACTTAAATAATACACCTCCTCCCGCTTTTCTTTTTTATTTATAATTGTGGTAAAAAAATTTTAATTGACCATCTTAACCATTTTAAGTGTACAGTTGAGCAGTGTTAACTATATTCACATTGTTATGTGACCAATCTCCAGAACTTTTTCATTTTGCAAAACTGAAACTACATACTAACAACTCTCCCATTCTTCTCCAACCCCCAACCCCTGGCAACTACTATTCTGTTGTCTGTTTCTATGAATTTGACTACTCTAGATACTTCATATAAATGGAGTCATACAGTGTTTGTCTTTTTGTGGCTGGCTTATTTCATTTAACATAACGTCTTCAAGCTTCATTCATATTGTAGCATGTGTCAGAATTTCCTTTCTCTTTAATGCTGAGTAATATTTCTTTGTATTTATATATCACATTTAGTTTATGTATTCATCCGTCAGTGGACCCTTGGGTTGCCTCCACCTTTTGGCTATTGTGAATAATGCTGCTATGAATGTGGATGTACAAATATCTTTTGGATTCCCTGTTTTCAGTTCTTTTGGATATATGCACCCAGAAGTGGAATTGCTGGATCATATGGAAATACTATTTTTAATTTTTTTGAGGAGCATCCATACTGTTTTCTATAGCTGCTGCACCATTTTACATTCCCACCAACAGAGCACAAGGTGCTAATTTCTCCACATCTTCGATTATACTCGTTCTGTTTTTTTCACAGTAGCCATCCTAATGGATGTAAGGTGACATTTCATTACGTTTTTTTCTTATTGGCGTATAGTTCATTTACAATGTTGTGTTAATTTCTGCTGTATCATTATAGTTTTGATTTACATTTCTCTAATAATTAGTGATGATGAACATCTTTTTTTTTTTAACATCTTTATTGGAGTATAATTGCTTGACAATGGTGTGTTAGTTTCTGCTTTACAACAAAGTGAATCAGTTATACATATACATCTATCCCCATATCTCTTCCCTCTTGCATCTCCCTGAACATCTTTTTGCTAAGCTTGTTGGCCATTTGTATATCCTCTTTGGAGAAGTGTCTGTTCAAGTCCTTTGACTATTTTTAAGTTTCAAGTTATTTGTTTTTTTCTTGTTCCCTGCTTTTACATTTAATTATTAGTTGTAAATATATTGACTCTCCACTAAGAAAGAGACATTTTTGAATTTACACTTCCTTTTGCTTTCTCTACATCTTGATTTTTCTTGGTAATTTTTATATTGTAAAGGTTTATAACATTATTCTGTTCTTTAACTCCTATTTTTTTAAAGTAATTTTAAAAAGCATTTATAATGAATTCTTATGTAAGTGTGATGCACTTGAAAAGCCAAGAAGTGTGTTTAGATGCTTAGAGAAGGAAAAGTAATCTTGTGTCAGTAAAACTTCTTTTAAGGGTTCCTGTTAACTTTAGTTTTGGGGGGCTGGTATGTTTTCTCCATAAATTTTATCCCATCTGTTTTCAATCATCTAGGATTTTCTCATACTTTTTGGTCTGCTGCTGCTGCTGTTTTCGTGTTCTAAGACTTTGATAAACTTGTCATTTCAGTTTTCTGTCATTTCATTAAGCCCTTAGGATGAAAGGTTATAGATGTTTGTTCCCTCCACCATATTAAACCAGAAGCATCTGTTTTTGTTTTCTTTTGTTTTTCTGTGTATTTTTTAGAAGGTTGGATTATTTTTATCTAATAAGGGTCCACTTCTATTTAAAGTGTTATATGAATTAATAATGTTTTAAAATTTATTGAACACATTTAGAGTATGCTATATGCTAGGTACTATTATAAGTATTTTAAACATGAATTCACTTAATCCATTAAATCCTTATAATATCATAGGAGATAATATTATTCTCATTTTATAGATGAAGAAATTGAACCAACAGAGAAGTTAAATAAATCACCTAAGGTTATACAGCTGGTAAGTGATAGAACCTGGATTCAAACCCAAGCATACTGGCTTTAGCTCTCATGGTCTTAACCATTATACTATGGCTGCCTCGTATATGTCACTCATCCATTGTGGAATGCTTTTTTTTTTTTTTTTTTTTTCTTCATGTTATGCGGGCCCCTCACTGCTGTGGCCTCTCCCGTTGCAGAGCACAGGCTCCGGACGCGCAGGCTCAGTGGCCATGGCTCATGGGCCCGGCCGCTCCGCGGCATGTGGGATCTTCCCGGACCGGGGCACGAACCCGTGTTCCCTGCATCGGCAGGCGGACTCTCAACCACTGCGCCACCAGGGAAGCCCTGGAATGCTTTTTATTTTATATTTCCTCATGCTTTTTTTAGAGACCAACATATGACACCTCCATTCACTCAACATATATTAATTGAACATCCATTCTGAGCCAGACGCTGCTTCAGGTATTGGTGATGCAGCAGTGAGCAAGACAGAATGCCTGCTTGCATGTTTAGTTGGGGGAGACAGACTGTAAAATATGTATAATTTATATATGCTGGCAACGTATTTTCTCTGAAGAATAAAAAACAATTAACTAGCTTCATACACTAAAGTAGACCCATTTAATCTCGGAAACAAGGGTTACAGTTTTTATTAGCCAAACTTTTTTTTAAAAATTTATTTATTATTATTTTTTGTCTGCATTGGGCCTTTGTTGCTGTGCACGGGCTTTCTCTAGTTGTGGCGAGCAGGGGCTACCCTTTGTTGTGGTGGCTTCTCTTTTTGCGGAGCCTGGGTTCTAGGCACGTGGGCTTCAGTAGTTGTGGCTAGCGGGCTTCAGTAGTTGTGGCTCACGGGCTCAGTAGTTGTGGCACATGGGCTCAGTTGCTCCGTGGCATGTAGGATCTTCCCGGACCAAGGATCGAACCTGTGTCCCCTGCATTGGTAGGCGGATTCTTATCCACTGCACCACCAGGGAAGTCTCTAGCCAAACTCTTAAAAGTGAAATTGACTGACTGTATCCATTATGCTTTTGTCACAAAATAACATCTAATGATAGCTGTG
Organism: Monodon monoceros; assembly: GCF_005190385.1. Lineage (NCBI taxonomy): Eukaryota > Metazoa > Chordata > Mammalia > Artiodactyla > Monodontidae > Monodon > Monodon monoceros. The sequence goes on along the minus strand of NW_021703767.1, from coordinate 95,682,520 downwards.
GGTTGGGTGGATGCTGCTGTGGGAGGTGGTGTTGCAGACTAGCATGCAGGTGGTTTTTCAGGAGTGCTTTTGGGGTTGACAGCTATGGAAGAGAAGGGGAGAAGCAAGCTTAGGTAGGAAAAAATCAAGATGCCCTGAAGTCCCTACAGAAGTCTTAGTTGACCCTCCAGGGAGTTCTGAAGATGAGTTGACACTTCAGAGCTTTCCTGAGTCACATCTGGGACCTTTATACCCCCATATTGAATTGGCTGTTGGTTGTTGGCTGACCAGGAATGGGATTTGACTATAGGCGAGCAGTCACATCTCTGAAGGAGGCTGAAGACTGGGGATGTCTACCGGTAGCACTCCCAGTAACTGGGATGACAAATGCTCCATTGCTAATGGGGGATTCTGGAGGTGGGGTGGAGAGCCGGCAGGTCAGATCACAGCATCCACCACGAGTGTCATTAGGAGATGTGGATTTGAATTTGCATTCTGTTTCCTAACTGTGAGACTCCGGCAAATATTCCCCTGTGCTAAGCTTTTTAAATCTGTAAAACAGGATTAGTAGGTCTAGTTTGACAGTTATTATGAAGATCATATAAGATGTTTGTTCAAACACCTGAAACATGCTAAATATTCTGTACATGTTTATAGGCTAAGGAAACATAAACAGTGATATTTCCTTGTCAAGAGTGCACTTTTTAGAAGTTGGGTTTTTCCTGGAAAATACTACTTCTACATTCAGTTAAGAAATATTTGAGTCCCTATTATATAAATAGTTATGTGAATATAGTAAAAAGTCAAGAATTTTTATCTTCCAGCTATTTATAATCTAGCTAAGGATGTGTGTATATAATTAGTTGAATAACAAAAGTTGGAACATAAGATACATGTTGGACAGGTTTAGAAGTATAGACCATCAGGCTTATGTGGTTGAAAAAGTTTTAATGGAAGTTGATATTGAAGAAAAAAGTTGATGTTGAAGAAAGAAGGTTGATGTTAAAGAAAGATCCCCACCTCCCTCCTTAAACTGAGGACAGGTCAGGATTAAAACTTAGATCATCAAGGTCTTATGTGTGGTGGTTTGAGTAAACAGATGTCTGTAATAAAGAGTTTGTATCGGGAATGGTGCGATCACGTTGAGAATAGAAATTGGAACAAGCTTGGAACAAGCTTATCAAGAGTCTTAAATACCACAGAGAGAGTTGGAATTACAGATTTAGGAGACCCTTACATAGAGATAATAGTTAAAACATTGAATGTGAATTAGGTTTCAGAAAGAGAGAGACAATGAATGAGAGAGGTTGTGAAGAATGTCTTGTGACTGGAGATAGAGGAGACCTAATAAGTGTTCAGAATAGTAGAAAGGGAGCCAGGGAAGCAGACTGTTACGAAAGCTAAGGCAAGAGGGTTCCAAGAGGCAGGGGTAGAAAACCATGAGATGCTTAGAAAGAGAATGATTATCAAGAAAAGGCCATTCAGTTTCTATGTGTGGCTTTCTGCTTAAAGCCCCTAAAGACTGCAGTTTTAACTTTTTTGCACATGTCTAAAATTTTTAATACCTTATTTCTTACTCTGTGTTCTACGTTCCAACTACACATGTGTGCTTGCACAGTCCCTAACACAGTGTCATTTCCTTCCTTTCTTCAACAAATATTTATTGAATACCCATTCTGTGCTAGACACTGCGTTGGCCACTAGGAATATAATGAACAAAATTCCTATTTTAATCAAGCTTACATTCTAGCTGGGGTAGATGGTAGACTATAAACATTGGTTTATCTGTCCAGTGATAGAAGAGGTAGGTCAGAGGGGCAGCTAGGGCCATTCACACAGGGCCCTGTAGACACTGCTAGAGACTTTGGATTTCCCTTTACTTTGGGGAAAGACATTTGGAGAGTTTAAAACAAAGGAAAGACATGAACTACATTAATTTTGTAAAACGCTTATGACAGAGGTCACTATATGTGTGTTAAATTAAGAGTCATTCGGTCTGTTTGACTTACCTTTGAAAAGATGACTGTGGCTGGCTACAACATGGAGATTAGATCACAGGGAGCCTTCTTATGGGTCCCTGGAGGAAAACCCAGGCTTCTGTTCTAAAACATTTTGTTATGTTTTTAAGTCTCATTGTGAATAGCTGCTAGGTGGATTTATTTAAGTACTATGACTTATCCAACAGTAATATAAAAATAAACACACGTTTATGTCAATTCCTTCTTTTTTTTGGTGTCTACCTTAAAATATGAATCCTATTTTAAAACGAATTTTAGCAAATGAGTTGTTAATCTGGGTGATTAATCCATGGAAGTCAGGGCTGAGGAAGAGGACATGGCAGACCTTTGTCAAATTTTTGAAGGGCCATCTCTTGGATGAAGGTAAACTTTTGGGGGAGGGGAGATCTAGGACTAGAGATTGAAAGAGATTTCAGTTAAGTATAATGCAGAGTTTGTCAGTAATAGAGCTGTTTGTGGAGTGGAATGCCTCACAAAAGAGTGAGCTTCTGATAACTAACATTAAAGCAAAAGTGGAACTACTATCTGTTAGAGCAGTTAGGCTTCCTGAATGAGGAGGGGAGATTGAATTAAGCTTTCTCACAAAATCACTATTTTAATCTTTAAGCATTATTCAATGTTGGTATTTTATTTTTTACAGAGAGAGTTTACTGGAAGTGGCACAGGCTGGTGCACACACAAAATAACTGAAGTCCATCAAATGGTCAGGCATTCAGTAATATGTAGAACATTATTAGTCTTAGTCATTGTCTAACTTAAAACTCCTTTTCTTTTTCAGGGATATCATGATAACACATTTTGAACCTTCAATCTCCTTTGAGGGCCTTTGTAATGAGGTTCGAGACATGTGTTCTTTTGACACCGAACAGCTTTTCACCATGAAATGGATAGATGAAGAAGGTGAGTGAATAAAGAGATGGCTGTCTGTGTGAGCATTTGATTTAAGATACCATTTTGTAATTTTTTTTAACAATAAAGCTATATTTAATTTCAATCAATCAAAATTTTGTAGCTTTGGGCTTCCCTGGTGGCACAGTGGTTGAGAGTCCACCTGCCGATGCAGGGGACACGGGTTCGTGCCCTGGTCCGGGAAGATCCCACATGCCGCTGAGCGGCTGGGCCCGTGAGCCATGGCCGCTGAGCCTGCGCGTCCGGAGCCTGTGCTCCGCACCGGGAGAGGCCACAACAGTGAGAGGCCCGCGTACCGCAAAAAAAAAAAAAAAAAAAAAAAAAAATTGTAGCTTTTAGAATCTATTGCTCAAGACTTCACGTAAGCAACTTAAATGCAAAGTATACTGGTAGTGCTTAAGGGAAGCAGACTGTGCACTTTTTTTTTTGCTCTCCTTCTATTTGATATTTTTTTATTAGTTATCTATTTTATACATATTAGTGTATATATGTCAATCCCAGTCTCCCATTTCATCGCCCCCCCCAACCCGCTTTCCCCCCTTGGTGTCCATATGTTTGTTCTCTACATCTCTGTCTCTATTTCTGCCCTGCAAACCAGTTCGTCTGTACCATTTTTCTAGATTCCACATATATGTGTTAATATACGATATTTGTTTTTCTCTTTCTGACTTACTTCACTCTGTATGACAGTCTGTAGGTCCATCCACGTCTCTACAAATGACCCAATTTCATTCCGTTTTATGGCTGAGTAATATTCCATTGTATATATGTACCACATCTTCTTTATCCATTCGTCTGTCGATGGGCATTTAGGTTGCTTCCATGACCTGGCTATTGTAAATAGTGCTGCAATGAACATTGTGGTACATGTATCTTCTTGCATTATGTTTTTTTCTGAGTATATGCCCAGTAGTGGGATTGCTGGGTCCTATGGTAATTCTATTTTTAGTTTTTTAAGGACCCTCCATACTGTTCTTCATAGTGACTGTATCAATTTACATTCCCACCAACAGTGCAAGAGGATTCCTTTTTCTCCACATCCTCTCCAGCTTTTGTTGTTTGTAGATTTTCTGATGATGCCCATTCTAACTGTTGTGAGGTGATACCTCATTGTAGTTTTTATCTGCATTTCTCTAATAATTAGTGATGTTGAGCAGCTTTTCATGTGCCTCTTGGCCATCTGTATGTCTTCTTTGGAGAAATGTCTGTTTAGGTCTTCTGCCCATTTTTGGATTGGGTTGCTTGTCTTTTTAATATTGAGCTGCATGAGCTGTATATATATTTTGGAGATTAATCCATTGTCCATTGATTCATTTGCAAATATTTTCTCCCATTCTGAGAGTTGCCTTTTTGTCTTGTTTATAGTTTCCTTTGCTGTGCAAAACTTTTAAGTTTCATTAGGTCCCATTTGTTTATTTTTGTTTTTATTTCCATTACTCTAGGAGGTGGGTCAAAAAAGATCTTGCTGTGATTTATGTCAAAGAGTGTTCTTCCTATGTTTTCCTCTAAGAGTTTTATAGTGTCCGGTCTTACATTTAGGTCTTTAAACTATTTAAGTTCATTTTAGTGTATGGTGTTAGGGAGTGTTCTAATTTCATTCTTTTACATGTAGCTGCCCAGTGTTCCCAACACCACTTATCGAAGAGGCTGTCTTTTCTCCATTGCATATCCTTGCCTTCTTTGTCATAGATTAGTTGACCATAAGTGCATGGGTTTATTTCTGGGTTTTCTTTTCTGTTTCATTGATCTATATTTCTGGTTTTGTGCCAGTAGCATATTGTCTTGATTACTGTAGCTTTGTAGTGTAGCCTGAAGTCAGGGAGTCTGATTCCTCCAGCTCTGTTTTTTTCCCTCAAGATTACATGGGGTATTTGGGGTCTTTTGTGTCTTCATACAAATTTTAAGATTTTTTTGTTCTATTTCTGTAAAAAATGCCACTAGGGATTGCATTGAATCTGTAGATTTCTTTGGGTAGTATAGTCATTTTCACAATGTTGATTCTTCCAATCCAAGAACATGGTATATCTCTCCATCTGTTTGTGTCATCTTTGATTTCTTTCATCAGTGTCTTATAGTTTTCTGAGTACAAGTCTTTTACCTCCTTAGGTAGGTTTATTCCTAGGTATTTTATTCTTTTTGTTGCAATGGTGAATGGGATTGTTTCCTTAATTTCTCTTTCTGATCTTTCATTGTTAGTGTATAGGAATGCAAGAGATTTCTGTGCATTAATTTTATGTCATGCAACTTTACCAAATTCATTGATTAGCTCTAGTAGTTTTCTGGTGGCATCTTTAGGATTCTCTACGTATAGTATCATGTCATCTGCAAGCAGTGACAGTTTTACTTCTTTTCCAGTTTGGATTCCTTTTATTCCTTTTTCTCCTCTGATTGCCGTGGCTAGGACTTCCAAAACTATGTTGAATAATAGTGGCAAGAGTGGATATCCTTGTCTTGTTCCTGATCTTAGAGGAAACACTTTCAGTTTTTCACTATTGTGAATGATGTTTCCTGTGGGTTTGTCATATATGGCCTTTATTATGTTGAGGTAGGTTCCCTCTGAGCCCACTTTCTGGAGGGCTTTTATCATAAATGGGTGTTGAATTTTGTCAAAAGCTTTTGATTTAAGGTACCATTTTGTCTTTTTTTTTTAATTAATTAATTAATTTATTTTTGGCTGCATTGGGCCTTTGTTGCTGCACGCAGGCTTTCTCTAGTTGAGGTGAGCGGGGGCTACCCTTTGTTGTGGTGCGCAGGCTTCTCATTGCAGTGGCTTCTCTCGTTGCAGAGCACAGGCTCTAGGCATGCGGGCTTCAGTAGTTGTGGTACGTGGGCTCAGTAGTTGTGGCTCGCGGGCTCTAGAGTGCAGGCTCAGTAGTTGTGGCACAGGTTGCTCCATGGCATGTGGGATCTTCCCGGACTAGGGCTCGAACCTGTGCCCCCTGCACTGGCAGGCGGATTCTCCACCACTGTGCCACCAGGGAAGCCCTGTTTTTAAAACGTAATAAAAGTCCTAATTAACTTAAGGAAGGAAAGGTATATTAGAAATTTCATGCCATTCTTATTTTCCTTCAAGTATTTGAGTATCAAAAAGTACAACTTGGTTTTGCCCTTTTTACCCTTAAATATAGTGAAATTAATGTGACTTTTTTCCAGCAATAAGGTAAACATCTCATTAAATAGTGTTACATTTTAGTTTAATTTTGAATATGTGTTGCCTTATATTTTAAAAGATTACTTTCAATAATTTGACAGTACTTTACAGCAAATATTCTTTAAAGAAAATGTTTTAGAAAAAGTGTAAAAGTGATTGTGACAACCATTACTTCAAAGGTGGTGGCAAAAACTTGATTCAGAAAACATTTATTGAATATGTGTGTGTTGAGGATAGATACTTTCTATCCTCAAACTCCACAGGGAGATGGACATGTGAAGAACAAATGTGACAGTTGAACCTAAATGCATAGGGGCCTCAGAATACAAAAGAAAGAGGAGCATCCGCATATGCCTGAAATATTTGCAAAGTTTGAACTAACCGTATAACAGAGTAAAAGTTTTTGAAGTGGAGTAGGTGAGGGGAGAACCAGAAAGAAAGAATAATATATAAAAAGGCACAGAGGTATGAAGAACATGGTGTGTGGGGAAGAGCAGTAATTCACTAAATTGAAAGTATGGGGAGGCCTCGTTCTGGCGGTCCCATATGGAACTGGAGTTGGAAGAGGTGAGTCTGGTCTCAAAATGGAGGTAAAACCACCACCAGGTCACTCCCAGCCTGCTGCCACCAGGACGAGGGCCGTGATCCAAAGGAACCAGCGCTGTTGAGAAAACTGTTTATTGGAGGTCTGAACTTTGAAACTACAGATTATAGTTTAAGAAAACATTTTGAGAAATGGGGCACACTTACGGATTGTGCAGTGATGAGAGGCCGCCAAACAAAACTTCCCAGGACCTCTAGTTTTGTGACTTACTCTAGCGTTGAAGAGGTGGATGCACAGTGAGTGCAGGACCGCCGAGGTTGATGGGTGTTTGGTGGAACCAAAGAGAGCTGTTTCTAGAGAGAATTCTGTAAAGCCTGCTGCCCTTCCGAAAGTGAAGAAACTTTTTGTTGGTGGTGTTAAAGAAGATACAGAAGAATATGAGAGACTACTTTGAAAAGTATGGCAGGATTGAAACCATAGAAGTTGGTCTTTCAACCATGGAAGACAGGCAGAGTGGAGAAAAGAGGATTTGCTTTTGTAGCTTTTGATGATCATGATACAGTTGATAAAATTGTTGTTCAGAAATTCCACACAATTAACGGGCATAACTGTGAGGTGAAAAAGGTGTAACTCATAGTTCTTTCTCTCTAAATAGCTATTAAGTGTCCTAATTTTCTGGGGAAACTATAAAACTGTAGCCTTTGCCTCATTCAAGTAAAGGTTAAACTTTTCATTAAGGTCTGTTGATTCCCATGTGATCCTTTTTACACTGGTGAATTCTGATACCAGTTTTTTCTTAATTTTAGGCTTACAGAGCCAGTAGTAATTATTTTTGAGTTCCTTGCAATTATTTTTCAGTTGTAATTTTTCATCTTTATTTTTAGCCATGTAGGCATTGGGGCATGCTTATATGGAGAAGAAATTTTCTCTAGGATCAGTGGAAGACAGGACTATAATTTGATTTCTCTGGTTTATGAGAAACATTGTTCTAGAAGCTAAACATTTAATTGTGGGATTTTATATCAGAGCAAATAAAGATCATACTTCATTTCTTTACACAGATTTATGACAGCCATTCTTCTTCTTTGTGTTCAAAACTAGTTTTACTGATTTGTTTTGATGTGCATGTGGAAAAGCTGGTTTGCTTAATCTAACTAAACATTTTAGAATGAATAGTATTTTGTAACAATCATATGCTGGTTCTCATATGCAGTGAGAGTGTGGGGCAGGGCATGATAAATGTGAGTTTTTAGTTCCCTATATAAGAGTGATTGTTTTTCCTTAAGGATGTGCTTTAAAAATATTACATCTAATATTGAGTATTTTCTAAATTTCTAATTCTATAAATTCTAATTTATTCAGGGTCTGAATACCCGGTTTAAATTTAACTGTGTCACTTCTCTTTTACTAGACACTAGTAATTTCTGTCACTAGCCTTTGGGTATTTTGTTTCTTGTTAAAGTTTTTATTGAGAATAATGCATGCTTTTTAACAAAAGTATTGATTTTTTTGAAGGAAAAAGTGTCTCTGGAGATCTTCAGACCCCCAGAAATAGCTGCTATGAACGAATTTATGGTATCTCTTTCTGTGAATATACAACTAGAAGGGATAGGGTAACAATTTTTTTCTGTCTTACAAATAGACTAATATTATACAAGCTGTTATTTAACCTGTTTTTTCCCTTACCATCTTGTAGATAGCTTGTCATATCCGTGGTTTTTTTTTGGCCACACCATGTGGCTTGTGGGATCTTAGTTCCCCGACCAGGAATTGAACCCAGGCCCTCAGCAGTGAGAGCACGGAGTCCTGACCACTGGACCACCAGGATATTCCCCATATCAGTGCGTGCAGATTTATCTCATTCCTCTTAAAGGCTATGTAATATTATATAACAATGTTGTACCATAACTTATTTAACTAATCCCCTTTTGATAGATATTTGGATAGTTTGCAGTTTGTCAAAAATACTGGTGCAGGGAATATCTTTGTGCATGTATTTTGGGGACACTTGTACTATATTATTTGTAAATTCCCTGCAATGGAATGTGTCCTTGATGATAGGTGGTACCAAATTGACCTCCAAAAATATTGTACCCCTTGTTATACTTTTACCAATAGGATTTGTGAATTCCTTTTTTTTTTGTACACCCTGTAAAGGACTATGTGAGGGAAACAGTTGAAAATGTAGGTGACTTGCAGAGTGGGAGAGGGTATTATTTGGATATAGTACTTTAATTCATGTCCTGTTGACTCTAGTAGGTGAGTTTCATGGAAATTTCAAATGAGTATAAACTTTCTTTGACATAAAGAGCATGGAGTGTTTCTGGATTCTGGGAGGTTAAGCTTCTTCCTGACTTGCATTATAAATCTGATTTGATCATGGGGGGAAACACAGAGTGCCAAGATGCAACAAAACCATACTTAGGATGGCAAGAAACATATTTCTCTGATGTGATGTTTTCCAAACATCTTCAGTCTGGTGTAATTTTAGCTGGTATGTTAAGAACTAAAATAGTAAATCATTCTTCATACTTATTTTTAATCCCCAGCACTATGCACTGATAGCAGTAATCGTGTCAGAAAAAACAGTGAGTGAAAACTTTTGGACTGAATGTATATTCAGTGTAACTTCAGTTATTTAGATAGCAGTGTCGTGGCTCCAAACCTGAAAATTCAAAAATGAAAATCAACATCAATAAGAAAGAAAATCCGAGTACCTCTGAGCAGATCTTGTTTTGTAACTGGTATTTTCCTTCTGCTTGGAGAACTTCCTTTAACATTTCTGTAGTGGAGGTTTGCTGGTAATGAATTCTTTTAGCTTTTCCGTATCTTTACTTCTCCTCTAAAAATAGCTTTCCTGAGGTATAATTAACATACAATAAACTGTGCATATTGTAAGTATACTATTTGATGAAGTTTGACACCCAGGAAACCATCACCACAAGCAAGGTAGAGAACATATCTATTACCCCTTAATGTTTCCGTCTGCTTTGGAATTCCTCACTCCTGCTCCTCTATTCCAGGCAACTACTGATCTGCTTTCTGTCCCTATAGGTTAGTTTGCATTTTTGGTCTGGCTTCTTTCACTCAGCATAATTATTGATACATGTTTTGTGTGTATCAGTAGTTCTTTTTTTTTTTTTTTTTTTGAGTGGTATTCCATCATGTGGATGTACCACAATTTGTTTATCTGTTCATCTGTTGATGGACATTGAGTTTGTTTCTAGTTTGGGGCTATTATAAATAAAGGTGCTGTGGCAATCACATACAAGTCTTTGTATGAGTATATATTTCCTTTTGTCTTGGGTAAATACTTAGAGGTGGAATGGCTGGATCATATGGTAGGTATATATGCTTTTTTTTTTTAGTGAAACAGGAAAAGAAAAATTTGAGGAGATGAGATGGGGTACTGCACTCCAGGCATGTTCTCAGGCAGATGGTTTTTAGAAAGGAGTTTATATGGAAGTTGAGGAAATGGATACCTTTAAAAAACTATGCCTGGTAGTCCCTGGAAAGTCTTCGTGTACTCCCAGGGGGTAGAGGACCCCACGAGAAGATAGCTAACTTTAAGAAGTCCCCAAGCACTTCTCTTAGCTCTGGCCTCTGCCCCAGCTCCATGCCCCAGACATTCTGCCTAGTAAATTCTGGCTGCTACCATTTGTATATCAGGCTGTGGTGATGCCTGAAAGGCAAAAGGATCAGACTGGGGCCCACCTGGGAGAAACGCCTTGCAGTGGTGAGGTGGGGATTTGTTGAGAGGTGAAGCAAGAGAGACCATAGGAGTCCAGCAGGGCACCAGGGCTCTCAGACATGCTGTCAAACATGCTCTGGTCTCTGCGAAGTTCTGTCCTTCTTGTTGGCAACCCCGTCTCCAATTGCATTGTCTTCCTTCCCTCTGTAAGAGCCAACTACTACCATAGAATAAGTTTATAGTCTAAACTGTCTTCGCACTCCTATCCCTCAACCCCTAAGCAACCACTAATCTGTCACTTTTTATATGTATACATGACAAAGTATAGTGTTTTTATGTGCTTTTATTTTATTTTAGTTTTTTGGCCATGCTATGTGGGTTGAGGGATTTTAGTTCCCTGACCAGGGATTGAACCCTGGGCCCACTGCAGTGAAAGCACTGAGTCCTAACCACTGGACTGCTAGGGAATTCCCTTTATGTGCTTTTAAATTTATATCAGTGGCATTATTCAGCACATATTTTGAAACTTACCCTTTTTTTTTTTTTTTTTTTTACTGGGCCTTATGTCTTGAGGTTTATTCCTGTAAGATGGAGAACTATATTCCTTTTGTTCTCCAATATTCCTTTTTTTAAATTCTTTTTAAAAAAAATTGTCGTAAACCATACATAACACAAAATTTTACCATTTTAACCTTTTTTAAAAAAAAATTATTTATTTATTTGCTGTGTGCGGTCTTAGTTGCGGCAGGCAGGCTCCATAGTTGTGGCTCATGGGCTCCTTAGTTATGGCTTGCGGGCTCCTTAGTTGTGGCACGTGGGCTTCTTAGTTGCAGCATGCGAACTCTTAGTTGTGGCATGCATGCGGGATCTGGTTCCCCAACAAGGGATCGAACCCAGGCCCCCTGCATAGGGAGCGCAGAACCTTATCCACTGCGCCACCAGGGAAGTCCCCATTTTAACCTTTTTAAAGTGTACAATTCAGTGACATTTAAGCACATTCAGAATGTCATGTAACCATCCTCACTACGCATTTCCAGAACTTTTTATCATCTGAAACAAAAACTCTATACCCATCAAACAATAACTCCCCTCCTCCAGCTCCTCCAGCTCCATTCCCACTCCTCCAGCTCCTGGTAACCTCACTTACACTTTCTCTCTCTATGAATTTGCCTTTCTGTCTGTATGAATTTGTCTGTGAATTTGCCTCTAGGTCACCTTTGCTTTTTGCTTTTTTTTTTTTTTTTTTTGGTTTGGTTTTTGTTTTGGTTTTTTTTGGCCACACTGCACGGCTTGTGGGATCTTAGTTCCCCAACCAGGGATTGAAATCAGGCCCAGGGCAGTGAGAGTGTAGAGTCCTAACTACTGGACTGCCAGGGAATTCCTGAGGTCATCTTTGTTTTTGAAAGATAATTTTGCTGGGTAAATAATTATAGGTTGATAATTTTTTTTCATTCAGTACACTGTTTTGTACTGCATTGTTTCTGATGCAGAATCTGCTGTCATCTTTACCTTTGTTTCTCTTATGTAATGTGTCTCTTTGGCTGCTTTTAAGATTTTTCTCTTTATTACTGGATAAAGCAATTTGATAATGATGGATCTTGGTTCAGTTTTCTTCATGTTTCTTGTCTTGAGATTTGTTGGTCTACTTGGATCCATGGGTTTATAGTTTTCATCAAATTTGGAAAAATTTTGGCCATTATCTCTTCAAATATTGTTTTCTGTCACCAGATTCCTCTTTCAGGGATTCCAGTTACATGTATATTAGGCTTCTCAAATTTGTCATAAGGCTCACTAACTCTCTGTTCTTTTATTTTTTTCCTTTTTCAGTCTTTTCCTCTGCATTTCATTTTGTATAGTTTTATAGCTATGTTTTCAAGTTCACTAATCTTTTCTCCTGCAGTGTCTAATCTGCCATGAATTCCCTCTAGAGCATTTTTCACTTCAGAAATTGTAGCATTATTTCTAGACATTAAATCTGGGTCTTTTAAAATATCTTCCATGTTTACTTAACATGCTCAATACCCATAGCTTCTGCACATATTGGATATAATTATAACTCTTTTAATGTCCATGTTTACAAGTTCTTATATTGGTGTCAGTTTGGGGTCAATTTCAATTGATTGATCTTTCTCCTGTTATGGGTCATATTTTCCTGCTTCTTCACGTGCCTGCTTATAGTTGATTGGATTCTGGACATTTTGACGTTTGCCTTATTGGATGTTGAATATATTTGTATTTGTGTAGATATTTTTGAGCTTTGTTCTGGGATGCTCAAAAATAGTAACTTAAATAACCATTTAAGTTACTTGGAAACAGTTGATCCTTCATTGCTTGATTTCCAATATCTTGAACCATTTTTTTTTTCATTCATTTTGTCTAGTTTTTCTGTTGTTTTAGGAGGAGGGTTAAATCCAGTTTCCGTTAGTTTATCTTCTCTAAAAGTGGAAGTTGAGGATGAGCAGCTTGATAGGATAGCACATGCTTCTATAACCACTGATTTCCACCTCCCAGAAAAAGGAAGCCAGAAGCCGGAAATCTATTACTATCTGTTATGGGGCCTATTATTGAAAGGATGACCACCTAAATACCATATTATTCTTGGAAAATTTTTGCAAATCTGCATTTTAAGCAACGCAACCCTTTAGGGAGTGCTGTGACTTTCAGAAGTGGCATACAGTGTCTTGAACTCAGTATTCAGAGGCAGGGTGGCATAGGAAGGTGTTGGTGGGAGCAGAGTGAATCTATAAATCTGTGGCAGGCTCAAAGATCAGGAAGATCTATCATCTGTCTATCATCTATCAGGAAGGTGCTATCTCAGACAAATATTAAACATTGACAACTTCGGTTTCAGGCTGTGTTGATTCTTTCAAATGTGGGGCACTGAATTCAGCCATATGCTAAAGTACCTAATATAACTAGTGTTATATATGTGTGTCATGTTCAGCACCTTGTGAAGTTATCTCATAAATAATTGGATCTTGCATATTTACCAAATGCCTTGAGGTCCACCGCTCTAATTTCTTTGTTTTTATAGGTGAAAAGAAAATGTAAATGCATTGAAAAAAGAGCAGGCCTGCTGGTTAATATACAGATTTCATTACCTTTAAATTCGTTGAACTGAGCAGATCTCACTCTGGGTGTATGCCTTTTTCAGGATATGAATTTGGACTTTAGTAATTGAGTGGGCTTTGAAACATAGCTTTCTGCCTCATTTTTGTTTCATGATGACTCTATGTGGAATGTTCTGCTTCTGAGTTATGTGTCCTGCTTTATCAGGCATTAAGCAGTTGGCCTGAAAAGGTAATACCTGAACCAAAGACATTCAGTCCAATAAAAACAAAACAGATGTGAGTATACGCAATGTCAGTGATTAACTTTACTTTCACACTTCCTTGTAGTTTTTCAAAAGCATCAGTCTCTAGGTACATACTGAAAGCAGATACTTGACCTAACTTAGGTTTCAACCAACAGCAAGCAGATGCTGGCCTGGCAAAAAGGCAATATCTAGCAAAAGAGAAAAATTGGTTTTTTAAAATATGGTTATTACAATACTTTTTACACTGGTCAATTCCACTCATGGCTTTTAATCAAAGTGCAATTTTAAAAGCCACACCTATAATGAACCAAGCATACTATGAGTCACTTTAAATATATGATATTTAGCTTTGCCATTATCTTTGCAATGTAGGTAATATAGCCCTTGTTTTAACATAGGAGAAAATTGTGACGGGATCTGGAGCCTGGGAGAGAACCTGTATGTAAAGTACTGCAGGACACCTCTTTGGGAGATTTTTGATGCTCCTTTTTAAAGTCCTGACTCAGGCATTTCCTAAGAATGTAATTTATTTTATATGACATTTATCTAGATGATATACAGCTTGTAATGTCTGGCTGTTTTTCCCTTTGCTCCAGGAGCATGTACTATCTAATTAGGTTGATATGAGTTGAGAACACAACATTTTTCTCCAGCACACAACTCCTGAAAGGCTTCTCTAGACCTTTGATATCTTGTATATGCCTGTTAAGAATTTAATATTAAGTCCATTTTTTTTTTTTGTGGTACGCGGGCCTCTCACTGTTGTGGCCTCTCCCGTTGCGGAGCACAGGCTCTGGACGCGCAGGTCCAGCGGCCATGGCCCACGGGCCCAGCCGCTCCGTGGCATGTGGGATCCTCCCGGGCCAGGACACGAACCCGCGTCCCCTGCATCAGCAGGCGGACTCCCAACCACTGCGCCACCAGGGAAGCCCTAAGTCAGTTTTTAAAGTTATAAAGAAAACTTCAGAAACTGCATCCATAATCCTATCATCCTGATGCAGAATTGTGTTTATTTTTCATAGAGACTTGTAATCTTTTTAATGATCTTTTCTTAATTTAGTTGTTCACTTTATATGTACTTTGAATGTTTCCTTTGTGTTGTTTTGTGTTTATTTCTGAAGTTCCTTTTTTGTTTTCCTGTTTTATTTATTTATTTAGGCTGTGCCGGGTCTTAGTTGCGGCATGAGAGATCTTTAGTTGTGGCATGCAGACTTTTTTTTTTCTTAAAGATTTATTTATTATTTATTTTTGGCTGCATCAGGTCTTAGTTGCGGCATATGGGATCTTCCGTTGTGGTGCACAGGCTCTTCATGGTGGTGCGTGGGCTTCTCTCTAGTTGTGGCATGCAGGTTTTCTCTCTCTAGTTGTGGCGCATGAGCTCCAGGATGCATGGGCTCTGTAGTTTGTGGCACACGGGCTCTAGTTGAGGCATGCGAGCTCAGTAGTTGCGGCATGCAGGCTCAGTTGCCCCGCGGCATGTGGGATCTTAGTTCCCTGACCAGGGATCGAACCCGTGTCCCCTGCATTGTAAGGCAGATTCTTTACCAGTGGACCACCAGGGAAGTCCCATGTGGACTTCTTAGTTGTGGCATGTGGACTTCTTAGTTGCAGCATGTGGACTCTTAGTTGTGGCATGTGGGCTTCTTAGTCGCGGCATGCATGCGGGATCTAGCTCCCTGACCAGGAATTGAACCCGGACCCCCTGCATTGGGAGTACTGAGTCTTACCACTGGACCACAAGGGAAGTCCCTGAAGTTCCTTTTTGTTAAGATACTCCCAGTCCTTTACAGATAGCATTTACTCAATTTTTGTCTCATCTCTTCTTTTTTCTGCAAATAAGGAAATCAGGGGCCATCTTAAAGAAGTGGTTTACGTGAGGTTGCTCAGAAAGTGAGGTGGTTAAGGTTTGGGAGTTTTTAATTCATACTACTGCAGTAAAATCATCCTAACTGCAGAAGCCACTTGAACTGTGGAAGGCATAATTGCTGGGTGTTGAATTTGGTTCAATCTTATAAGTTTTTTTGGAAGTTTTTGTAGAAATAGAGGCCATTAGGACATTGCAAGCAGCTAGTGAGACTAGAGCAAACTGGATTTAGTGTTTCAATTTTTTAAAAGTCAAGACGCTTATAAGGCATTCACTGGTATCGTTCATGTGTGAGATGTATATATATATATATATATATATATAGAGAGAGAGAGAGAGAGAGAGAGAGAGAGAGAGAGAGAGAGAGAATGATATAATATTTCTCATTGTTTAGAAAACAGTCTGAGGTGAGCTTAAATGTATTTGCCAGCATGGACTCAGGACCCTCACCTGGAAAATTAGAAATGAAGCATTCATTATAGTTCAGATTCATTCTGTTCCTAGAATTCTTTGACTGTTTCATTCTTTGGAATTAATTTAGTCAACTGGCTTGTTTTTCTTTTTTTTTAAGCTGGCTTATTTTTCTAACTGGAAGAGTAATTTGCACACTTATTGAAATGTGAAATTTTCATTATTCTTTTTTATGTTGCTTTTCTGTTTTTAAACTTTGGCCTGCACTTAAATATACTTGTATAGAAGCGAAAGTTATTTTTTAAAACCTATGTCAAAAAATAGAGTGTGGGCTTTCCTGGTGGCGCAGTGGTTGAGAGTCCGCCTGCCGATGCAGGGAACACGGGTTCGTGCCCCGGTCCGGGAAGATCCCACATGCTGCGGAGCGGCTAGGCCCGTGAGCCATGGCCGCTGAGCCTGCGCGTCCGGAGCCTGTGCTCCGCAACGGAAGAGGCCTCAACAGTGAGAGGCCCGCGTACCACAAAAAAAAAAAAAAAAAATAGAGTGTAATTATGTGACTTACACTTTCATGTGTGTGGCAAATTGGGAGAAATTTGCATAAGTGAGAAAGTGAGTCTATAAAAGAATTGCTTTATTTCTTTGAGGCAAGTTAAGACAGACTTTGCTTTTGGACTGGAATATTACTTTGTTATCGAACTCACTTTTATAAAAATGCTGCACCAAATATTTTTAAATAGCTTTATTGAGATATCGTTTATCATTTAAAGTGTACAATTCAGTGGTTTTTAGTATATTTGTGCAGAGAGTGTGCAACCGTCACCACAATCAATTTTACAACATTTTCATTGCTCAAAAAAGAAACCCCATGCTCATTAGCAGTTACTCTCTATTTCCCCCAAGTTCCTTCCCCCACTGTCCCCAGACCTAGGTAACCACTTATCTAGCTCTTGTTTCTATAGATTTACCTAATGTAGACATGATATATAAAGTATTAATACTTAATCCTTTTTTAATGGTTAATAGTCTGTTGTATGCATCCCACATTTTATTTATCCATTCATCAATTGATAGACATTTCAGTTATTTCCACTTTGTGACTATTATGAGTAATGTTTCTATGAACATTTCGTTACAGCTTTTTGTGTGGACATATGTTTTCATATCTCTTGGTTATATATCTAGGAGTGGAATTGCTAGGTCATATGGTAACAAATGTTCAACATTTTGAGGAACTACCAGACTGTTTTTCAAAGCGGCAACACCATTTTACATTCCCGCTAGCAGTGTATGAGGATTCCAGTTTCTCTGCATCCTCACCAACACCTGTTATTATCAGTGTACTGAGTATTGATCTAAAAATGGTATATCTGGGACTTCCCCGGTGGCACAGTGGATAAGACTCCACGTTCCCAATGCAGGGGGCCTGGGTTCGATCCCTGGTCAGAGAACTAGATCCCACATGCATGCCTCAACTAAGAGTTCGCGTGCCGCAACTAAGAGTTCGCATGCTGCAACTAAGGAACCCATGTGCCACAACTAAGGAGCCCTGGAGCCGCAACTAAGGAGCCTGCCTGCCACAACTAAGACCCAGTGCAACCAAATAAATATTAAATAAATAAATAAATAAAAATGCTCTATCTGTGCAATCTGGTTGAATCATATTGACCTATTTTTCAACTAGTCTCTTAAGATATCAACAACACTAAGACAAATATAAAGTCAGTATATGAGAGAACAAATAGCTTTCCTTTATAAAGGTAATACTCAGTCAGAAAGTATATTGGAAGAAAAGATTTCATCCATGTAATAACATAATTTTTTTTAATCTAGGAATAAACTTTAAAGAATAACACAATGTTGTAAAGCAATTATAATCCAATAAAGATGTTTAAAAAACCAAAAAAACAATTGGGTGCCATAAATAAAACCTGAATAATGGGTTAGGGAGAGGGAACATAGAAAAAGTAAACTCCCTATAGATCAATCTGTAAAGAGCACAGTTCCCCCCCCAAATTCTAATAGGATCTTTTAGAAACTGGCAATTTCATCTGGAAAAATAAATGCTCAAGAGTAAATGGGGGGACTTCCCTGGTGGTACAGTGGTTAAAGAGTCCGCCTACCAATGCAGGGGACTCGGGTTCAATTCCTGGTCCGGGAAGATCCCACATGTCGCGGAGCAACTAAGCAATCTGTCACAACTACTGAACCTGCGCTGTACAGCCCGCGACCCACAACTACTGAGCCTGCATGCCACAACTACTGAAGCCCGCACGCCTAGAGCCTGTGATCCACAACAAGAGAAGCCACCGCAACGAGAAGCCCGCACACCACACGAAGAGTAGCCCCCGCTCGCTGCAACTAGTGAAAGCCTGCACAGCAACGAAGACCCAATGCAGCCAAAAATAAATAAATAAATTTTTAAAATGGAATAAATGGGAAAATTCTGAAAAAGGAAATGTAAAGACGGAAGACTTTTCCTAATTCTTTATATTGAAAAACATCATAATCACAGATACAGAAGTAATAACAACTGAGAAAAAATATTTGCAACATTTACAAAGGATTGCTTATCTCTAATATAAGATAATTAAGTCAAAAAGAAATAGATAAAGCATCTACTGAAAAAGGTGCAAATAGCTTATTCATAAATGACAAAAAAAGCTCAAGGATCACTAATAAAGAAACAAAGATTTTAAAATAAGACATCAGTTTTCATCTATCAGATTAGAAAATAGTTAAAATTTAATCATTACCTGTAAGGGTTAGGAAAAACACACTTGGTTGAGTGTATATGTCATAACCTTTTTGGAGTTACTATCATTCCAAATTTTGAAATAATTGTCAAAATTTTAAATGGGCACACTTTGAGCCAATCATTTCTATTTCTAGGAAATTATCATGAGAAATTACTCAAGCACAAATATTTCAGTTCAAGAATGTTTACTGTATTATTCACTAATAAATAAGGACTGAAGTACTGATACATGCTATAACTTAGATGAACTTGAAAACACTCTAAGCAAAAAAAATCTAGACATAAAAGACCACATATTGTGTGATTCCATTTATATGAAATGTCCAGAAAAGGCAAATCTGTAGAGACTGAAAATAATCAGTGGTTGCCTAGGTCTGACAATGGAAGGAGAGGTTGGGGAGAAATGGGGAGTGACTGCTAATTGGAAGGGTTTTTTTTGAGGAGGGGTTATGAAAATGTTCTAAAATTGATTATGGTGGTAGTTGCACAGCTCTGTGAATATACTAACGACCACTGAACTGTACACTTCAAATGGGTAAATTGAATGCTGTGTGAATTGTATCTCAATAAAGCTGTTATTAAAAATGAGTAGATTATATGTAGCATTTTTTAAAAAATGTGAAACATTACCCCCTCAGGTAAAGCTTTTCAGAAGAGGTGGCATTTGTCCTGGGTCTTGTAAGATACACAGAATTTCAAGATTCACCTTGAAAGGTGGCAGGAAGGTGTTTGTGACATAACAAATCACCTCAAAGCCTAGTGGCTTTAAAAAAAACCCACCCTTTTACTTTATAGTCTTTCTACACTTCTGTGAGTTGATTGGCTCTGCTGGTCTCACTTGAGGTCTCTCATGCAGTAGCAATTGGATGGCATCCGGGTCTGGAGTCACGTGGAGGCTCACCTGGGATGCTAGCATAGTAGGTTCTCTTTCTCTCTCTGTGTAGTCTCAGGGCTTCTACTCTCAGAGGCAGCTGAACTTCTTACATGGTGACTTAGGGCTCCCAAAAGCAAAAGATGCCAGATGTTTATAAGGTGGAAGCCTAGAACTGGCACAGCACCACTCTGTGGCTTTTTCTTAGTTAATATAGTGATAGAGCCAGTCCAACCATCCGCACCATCCATCTCCAGAACTTTCTCATCTTCCCAACTGAAACTCTTTACCCATTAATTTTACCCTATAAAGTTATTCTTTACCCAATAAATCCTCATTCTCCTCTCTCCCCCAGCAAATGGCAACCACCATTCTACCTTGTTTCTGTGAATTTTACTACTCTAGGTACCTTACTGAAGTAGAATCATACAATATTTGTCCTTTAGTAACTGACTTGTTTCACTTACCATAGTGTCTTCAAGGTTCATTCATGTTGTAGCATGTGTCAAAATTTGCTTCCTCTTTTTTTTTCTATTTTATATATACTAGTGTGTATCTGTGAATCCCAAACTCCTAATGTATCCCTCACCCATCCTTTCCCCTTTGGTAACCATAAGATTGTTTTCTTTTTTGCTTTTTTTTTTTTTGGCTTCGTTGGGTGTTCATTGCCACGCGCGCTTTCCTTAGTTGTGGCGAGCGGGGGCTGCTCATCGTTGCCGTGTGGGGGCTTCTCATTTTGGTGGCTTCTCGTTGCAGAACATGGGCTCCAGGCATGCGGGCTTCAGTAGTTGTGGTGCACAGGCTTGGTTGCTCTGCGGCATGTGGCATCCTCCCGGACCAGGGGTCGAACCCGTGTCCCCTGCATTGGCAGGTGGATTCTTAACCACTGCGCCACCAGGAAAGCCCTGTAAGATTGTTTTCTATGTCTGTGAGTCTGTCTCTGTTTTGTAAATAAATTCATTTGTATCATTTTTTTAGATTCCATAAATAAGTGATATCATATATTTGTCTTTCTCTGTCTGACTTCACTTAGTGTGATAACCTCTACGTCCATCTATGTTGCTGCAAATGACATTATTTCATTCTTTTTTATGGCTGAGTAATATTCCTTTGTACATACATATACCACATCTTCTTTATCCATTCTTCTGTTGATGGACACATAGGTTGCTTCCATATCTTGGCTGTTGTGAACAGTGCTGCAGTGAGCACTGGGGTGCATACATCTTTTTGAATTAGAGTTTTCATCTTTTCTAGATATATGCCCAAGAGTGGGATTGCTAGATCATATGATGATGCTATTTTTAGCTTTTTGAGGAACCTCCATACTGTTTTCCATAGTGGCTGCACCAATTTACATTCCTACCAACAGTGTAGGAGGGTTCCCCTTTCTCCACACCCTCTCCAACATTTATTGTTTGTAGACTTTTTGATGATGGCCATTTTGACTAGTGTGAGGTGATACCTCATTGTAGTTTTGATTTGCACTTCCCTTATAATTAGCAATGCTGAGCATCTTTTCATGTGCCTGTTGGCCAACAGTATGTCTTCTTTGGAGAAACATCTGTTTAGGTCTTCTTCCCACTTTTTTTTTTTGCGGTACGTGGGCCTCTCACTGCTGTGGCCCCTCCCGTTGCGGAGCACAGGCTCCGGACGCGCAGGCCCAGCAGCCATGGCTCATGGGCTCAGCCGCTCTGCGGCATGTGGGATCCTCCCAGACCGGGGCACGAACCCATGTCCCCTGTATTGGCAGGCGGACTCTCAACCACTGTGCCACCAGGGAAGCCCCCCACTTTTTTTTAATATATAAATTTATTTATTTATTTACTTTTGGCCGCGTTGGGTCTTCATTGCTGCGTGCAGGCTTTCTCTAGTTGCAGCGAGTGGAGCCTACTTTTTGTGGTGCACAGGCTTCTCATTGGGGTGGCTTCTCTTGTTGTGGAGTGTGGACTCTAGGCGCGTGGACTTCAGTAGGTGTGGCACGCGGGCTCAGTAGTTGTGGCCCATGGGGTCTAGAGAGCAGGCTCAGTAGTTGTGGCTCATGGGCTTAGTTGCTCTGCAGCATGTGGGATCTTCCCAGACCAGGGCTCAAACCTGTGTCCCCTGCATTGGCAGGCGGATTCTTAACACTGCCACCAGGGAAGTCCCTCCTGCCCATTTTTTTATTGGGTTATTTGTTTTTTTGATATTGAGTTGTATGAGCTGTTTATATACAACTTCCTTTTTAAGACTAAATAATACTTCTTTTGTATGTACAGTCATCCCTTGGTGTCCCCAGTAGATTGGTTCTAGAGCCTCCCAGGGATACCAAAATCTGGTTATGCTCAAATC
Source organism: Monodon monoceros (assembly GCF_005190385.1). Classification (NCBI taxonomy): domain Eukaryota; kingdom Metazoa; phylum Chordata; class Mammalia; order Artiodactyla; family Monodontidae; genus Monodon; species Monodon monoceros. Next base: position 95,660,680 of record NW_021703767.1, on the reverse strand, counting down.
CCTTAAATAAAATGGTGTAGTATTTGCATGTAACCTATGCATATTCTTCCATATCCTTTAAATCATCTATAGATTACCTATAATACCTAATACATTGTAAATGCTATGCAAATAGTTGCCAGTGCATGGCAAATTCTAGTTTTAGTTTTTTATGAACTTTCTGGAATTTTTTTTTCAAATATTTTTGATCCGAGGTTGATTGAATCCACAGATTCAGAACCTATAGATATGGAAGGCCAACTGTATATACCATGTTTTGTTTATCCATTCATCTGTTGTTGGACACTTGGGTTGCTTCTACCTTTTGGCTGTTGTGAATAGTGCTGCTGTGAACATGGGTGTACAAATATCTGTTGGAGCCTCTGCTTTTAGTTCTTTGGAAGTATACCCAGAAGTGGAATTGCTGGATAATATGGTAATTATATGTTTTATTTTTTGAGGTTGCTGCATCATTGCACATTCCCACCATCAATGCACAAGGATTCCAGTTTCTCCACATCCTTGCCAACACTTGTTATTGTCTGTGAATGTTTGTGTGTGTTTTACAAAACCTTATGGGTTTGAAGTGGTATCTCATTGATTTGCATTTTCCTAATGATTAGTGGTGTTGAACCTCTTTTCATGTGCTTATTGGCTATTTGTATATCTTCTTTGGAGAAATATCCTTTGCTCATTTATTTTCGTCGTAGAGTTGTAGGAATTCTTTACATATTTTGAGTGTTAATCCCTTATCAGATGTATCATTTGCAAATATTTCCTCCAATAGGTTGTCTTTTCACTGTGCTGATAGTGTCCTTTTACACACAAAAGTTTTTAATTTTGTTGTAGACCAATGTATTATTATTTTCTTACATGTGCTTTTGGTGTCACATCCAAGAAATTGTTGCCAAACCCAATGTCGTGAAGCTTTCTCCCTGTGTTTTCCCCCAAGAGTTTTGTAGTTTTAGCTCTTGCATTTAGGTCTGTGATCCATTTTGATTTCATTTTTATTTATTATATAAGATAAAGGTTCAACTTTATTCTTTTGTATATGGTTATGTTTGGATATTTTATAGTGAATTTTTGTTAGTTTATATAGGTTTATAATGGTATTATGATTACGTTAAGGAATTTTTATCTAGTGTTATAGGGATTTGCTCAGAATGACATGGTGGAGGAGGATAAGTGAGTGAATCCACAGGTGAAACAGGATTTTGTAATATGTTTGAAAATTTCCAAAATAAAAAGTTAAAAGAAGAGTTGGGGACTTCCCTGGCGGCACAGTGGATAAGCTTCCGCCTGCTAATGCAGGGGACACAAGTTCGATCCCTGGTCCAGGAGATGCTGCAGAGCAGCTAAGCCTATGCTCCACAACTACTGAGCCTACACACTCTAGAGCCCGCGTGCCATAACTACTGAGCCCGCGCTCCACGACTACTGAAGCCTGTGCGCCTAGAGCCCGTGCTCTGCAACAAGAGAAGCCACCGCAAGCAGAAGCCCACAACAAAGAGAAGTCCCTGCTCACCGCAACTAGAGAAAGCCCGCGCAGCAACTGAAGACCCAACACAGCCAAAAATAAATAAAATGAAAAAAAAAAAGAGTTGGTAGACCAGGAGAATGATGTTTAGAAACCCAGACACAAAATTTCTGCAAATAGTCAGTGGATAACTTTGTTCGATGGTATAGCGAGGTCAACCAGAGTAAAGACAAAACATGCCATTGATTTCAGCAGCTGCTTCCATGACATTAGATGTAGCAGTTTTAGAAGTGTTTGGACTAAAACCTGATAGCAGAATTTTGAGAAATGCTTGGAAGATAGGAACATGGAGAAAGCAATGTGGGTTCACTCTTGATAGGAAGAAAAGCTATTTCTATTAAGTCTAAAAGATTATAAGTCTATGAATTAAAAAATACAAAAGAAAAGTATGAAGTCAAAATTCAAAGGCCCTGTCCCTTTTTCTTCCATTTCTTCCTGCTTACCCCCTCGTTTCAGTCTGTAGTTTACTCTTGAGACTTGTGGCTACAGAATGAATGGCACCCTGGGCAGGAGAGAGGTTTTTGAGAGGGAGACTCAAACATGCCTTTGCCTGAGAAGAGCTAGTGGAAGGAAAGAAAAAATGAAGATAGAACTGGGGAGGACTAGTGGAATAATGCCCAGAGAAGATAAAGGAAAGGAGGGACTCAGTGGCCAAGTTGGAGAAAAGAACAGAGGCACTCATCTCTTTGAGTCAACAGGAAAGGAAATGACCTCACTTTTCTCTCTGAAGTAGTAGACTGAGCTCCCTGCTGAGAGTGATTGAAGTTTGGACGGGGTTGATGGCCTCTCTTGGTGTAACCAGTAACCACAAGAATGAGTAAAAGAATGGCAGCGTTGAGGACCCAGCTCAGGCCCAACTGTGTTCGAAATGACTTTTTCACTGAGGAATGCCATCGTACAGGGGGACTTGCCATCTCATTGATTTCCAGGGATGACTCAGTTCACTGGCTGGTTGACTAAGGGAGATGTTCCTTCCTTGTCCTCTCTGTGTGTAAGTTTACTAAACTAGGCATTTACACTTAAAAGCAATCAAGTAGGATTGCTCTTTAGTCCAGAGTACTTTAGTAGCTATGCTTGTTTTCTGTGAGCCTCTTAAGCAGGCACTCCGGTGAAGGAGAAATTTGACAAAATCATTAAATAGAGACCTCCTCTGATCATATTGTGGTGATGAAACCACTTTCACTTCCTCTTTTGAAGAAACAGGTAACAGAAAACTTACCCCTGGCCATTAATCATGTTGCAGTGACAATCAAAAAAAAGAAAGAAAGAAAAAGAAATCCAGACACAGAGTTTCTATAAATAGTCAGTGGATAGCTTTGTTATAACTTTTTTTGCACTGACAATCTAAAATGTGGTCAGGGTAGATTCTGTTTGCTATATTTTGAATGTAAACATCATCAAGAATTAAATGGTTTTATACATTTAAAGTTTGGTATCTGTGAACCTCATGTAATATTTTGTAGAAATAGGAGTGGGAGTTATGTTACCTACTTCAGAGAATAGAATTGTCTAAATAAATATCTCAAGTTTAGTCCTTGTCACATATTTCTCTGTAAGTATGAAATTGTTTTTCCTCAAGATTTTATGTAGTAGAAATTGTTTACTGGTCATATGTAGAGGATTTTAAAAGTGAGCTTTACTTTTCCTTTTTATATTTTTTAGGAGACCCATGTACAGTATCGTCTCAGTTGGAGTTAGAAGAAGCCTTTAGGCTTTATGAGCTAAACAAGGATTCTGAACTCTTGATTCATGGTAAAGGAGTAGTCATTTCCTACTCTTCTAGAACTATACTTCTTTAAAAACATAACCCTGTATCCTTCACCATTTAAAAACATGGTCCTGATGTCATTTTCTTAATCTGTATCCCTCATTTCTATGTAATTGTCCTTGTTCAGTAGTATCTCAAATGCTAGAGAAGACAAAATCGATCAGCTTCTTATAATCTTACGAAATTTCTTATTTGTGTATACCTTCTTGGGTATTAAACTGTGATCATCTCAGTGTTTTACAGCAAAGTTTTAGCATAGAATTTAAGAATTGAGAGCCCAGTAGAACCTAAGTCATCCCCTTGCAGTTTTGTAATGTATGCAAATGATGGTTTCCAAAGGTAAGATATCTTAAATGTCCTTTCTTTTGTTTAAGGGTTAACTGTGAAACTATTTATGTAGTAATCATAGACGTTAGTGTGTTAAAGGTCAGCAAGCCTGAGAGGTGGGTAGTTGTATAGAAGGAGAGACCTAAACTCAGCCATCATGTAACTGGTACATTGTAAACCTGGGTTGTAAATCTAGGTATTCTCTTTCCAAATCTGTGTGCTTTTCATTCTGCCATGCTACCTCTCAAATTTTTTAGGTCACGTAGAATCCACTTAATATGCTTAATATAATTGCAATACATTGGCAGTATTTCACATAACATTTTTGGGAGCCTTAGGAGACTAGACCTAGGGAACTCTTTACAACTTGAAACAAATATAAATCTCCCCTCAATGTAATGACTTATTTCAATACCTTGTTATTATTCCTTTGTACTTTCCTTTACAGTGTGATTTTTTTTAAAAAAATAGTTTGATTTTTGTCTCCCTTCAGAATTTGACATAGTGACTCCCATGGGATTCATACTCTAATTTGTTGAGATCCTGGAAGAATGTTAGAAGTCTTCCTTTGGTCATCTCTGTCTAGAATAAAGCTACAGTGAATGTTCAAAGAAATTATTTGTTTTAAGCTTTATTACTTTTTATGCTATATCAGAGATCTGTTTTCAGAAGTTAGCTTATATTTCAACTTCTAAAAATATTCCAGGAACTGTGTTTCCCATACTCTGTGCTCAAAACCATGTCCTTTTTTGTACATCACAGACTACAAAGAGTTGACTAGATGTTTATAAATGTACGATTTCATTATATTCTATCTCTATAAAAATGTTTTGAATTAGCATTTTTATAAATCTGTAGCTCCTAAGACAAAACTTACATTTTTGGATTTGGATACTGTTTTTAATGTTAATTTATTCCTAAGTTTAGAAAAACTGTAGTGGCTTATGTTTATATTTGTATACACTTTGTAATTTTAATTTTTCATCCTAGCAAATTTGTCACTACAATGAGGATTTAAGGAAATAGTTAATGATTTCTCTAATGACCAAAAAAAAATCAATTAGTGATGTAATAGGGATTGGAATGAGTAATTTGAGCTTCTAATGCATTGTTTATGGATGTTCGCTTTCATAAGAATTTCTTTTATTATAGCCTTGGTAAAATGGATCCCTTCAAAAAATAGTACTGACCATATGTTAAGTATCTTGTGTCAAGAGAAGGTCAGGTTTAAATTTAGATCAATTTATGTGATATTTGAATTTAAAATTCTGTGTAATTTGTATGTTTTAAATATGCTGTATTAATTTTAGTTTCTTGTTTTTCAGTGTTCCCTTGTGTACCAGAACGTCCTGGAATGCCTTGTCCAGGAGAAGATAGTGAGTGTTTATATACTTCATACCTTTGAATAGAGTTATTTATGATACAGTGGCACAAGAGAAATCAGAAATAGAACTTTTAATTCATTTGATTTCTTTTCCATTCTTCAGTCTAATTTAGAGTATATTAGTAAACTGCCTAAAGTCTCTACTTTTCCCAAATCGAAATGAGGCAGTTTTTATTTTTTTTAATTAAAAAAAAAATTTTATTTATTTATTTATTTGGTTGTGCTGGGTCTTAGTTGCAGCAGGCAGGCTCCTTAGTTGCATCTCACGGGCTACTTAGTTGTGGCCTGCAAACTCTTAGTTGCGGCATGCGTGTGGGATCTGGTTCCCTGACCAGGGATTGAACCCGAGCCCCCTGCATCGGGAATGCAGAGTCTTAACCACTGTGCCACCAGGGAAGTCCCAAAATGAGGCAGTTTTTAATTACAACTTACTGACATAATTGTCTGTTGTGCATTTGAAAGGAAAATTAAGTTGATTTTAAGTCCTTTACTGTTTTTTTTTTTTAAATTAATTAATTTATTTTTGGCTGCGTTGGGTCTTTGTTGCTGCGCTCAGGCTTTTCTCTAGTTGCAGTGAGCAGGGGCTACTCTTCGTTGCGGTGCGTGGGCTTCTCATTGCGGTGGCTTCTCTTGTTGCAGAGCATGGGCTCTAGGCGCATGGGCTTCAGTAGTTGTGGCACGTGGACTCAGTAGTTGTGGCTCACGGGCTCTAGAGCACAGGCTCAGTAGTTGTGGTGCACGGCCTTAGTTGCTCCGTGGCATGTGGGATCTTCCCGGACCAGGAATCAAACCCATGTCCTCTGCATTGGCAGATGGATTCTTAACCACTGCGCCACCAGGGAAGTCCCCATTTCCTGTTTTTTAATCTTGGAAAATTTCAAACCTATGGAGAAGTTGAAAAAACATAGAAACATTGAAAACAAAGATACCCATATATCTTTACCAAGATTCACCAATTATTAACATTTTCTATGTTTGCTTTATCTCTGTATCTATGCACACACATGCATACATGTGTATACATAACAAACACTTGTTTTATTTTTTTTTTATTTTTATTTTTTTTAAAGAAGATGTTGGGGGTAGGAGTTTCGTAATTTATTTATTTATTTTTGCTGTGTTGGGTCTTCGTTTCTGTGCGAGGGCTTTCTCTAGTTGTGGCAAGTGGGGGCCACTCTTCATCGCGGTGCGCGGGCCTCTCACTATCGCGGCCGCTCTTGTTGCAGAGCACAGGCTCCAGATACGCAGGCTCAGTAGTTGTGGCTCACGGGCCTAGTTGCTCCGCGGCATGTGGAATCCTCCCAGACCAGGGCTCGAACCCATGTCCCCTGCATTAGCGGGCAGATTCTCAACCACTGCGCCACCAGGGAAGCCCTTGTTTTATTTTTATTTATTTTTTTGTGTACCCTTTGAGAGTAAGCTGACACGACACTTTACCTCTAAATACTTTAGCGTGCATCCTTAAGAATTGTTATGAAACTTTCTTTTGAATGTCTAAGCTAGTGGTTAGCATTAATGAGATGAATTGAAAGAGGCAACTATTTGGTCTGATGGAATTTGAATATGTTTATATGTATATATTCACATATATATACACATGTGTATATGTATATATATTTGATATATACATATATATACCAAATTTGAATTTAATGTATGGTATAATTTATAGATTGTAGATATTAGGCAACTCATTTTTATTTGTGGTTTCTGTACATATCCATGACTTTAGAAGGAATAGTAGTAAATGTTTTGCTTTGTATTAAGTGAAATAGCTCTAAAGTTTTAATTCTGTAACTCTTCGTGCAACTTGGTGAAAAGGAAAAATTAAAGAACTGGGTGTTTGTATATAGAGTTGAATGAGGGCTATGTACTTTATAGGAAGATGGGGAAATATAAGGAGTAGGTAGGCCTCTGAAGCAATAGTGAAAAATTTAGGTTTGGATTCAGCTAGGAGTATTTCATTGGGTTTCCAGTGGCAGATGGATTACAGCCAGTGTGGGCTGCCTTCACAGAGGTGTTGGAGAAGCAGCTCTCCTTTGTCCAGGCCAGAGTTTTGAAAGACTTGCCATTATAGCAAATCT
>NW_021703767.1:95493724-95653591 GCF_005190385.1 Monodon monoceros | reverse complement strand
CTTTGTCCAGGCCAGAGTTTTGAAAGACTTGCCATTATAGCAAATCTTGGTTGCAGAGTCCCATCTGCAAATCTGTTATGGGTCTGTAGCACACTTGCCAGATAAAATGTCTTTTCCTACCTTTTCACTGTATTTCATGCTCACTTTCCCACTTTAAAATTTGCTGGTGGGGATTTTTACACACTCCTTTCCAGTATAATTAATATTACTAAACTAGAGCATGGAGGAAAATTGATAACCATTAAAGTGATCCCTTGGCTCTTTTAATTCCTAGGCAACATTAACATGTTTAAATTTAAGATATATCAAGTTGTAGTTCATGAAAGTTTCTGAAATAAGATGTTCTTTTAGGTTAAGATATTAACAAACTTTCTGCTTTGGTTACACCTAACAGAATAAATAATTAAAAATGAAAGCATATATATTTTAGGTTCTATATTATGCTGTCTCAGAATTTCTAACTCAGAGTATTTCACCCATTTCTTTCTATCTTAATTTTAAATAGTAGACCCAGTGTTACATTTGCTTTAAAATGAGTTTTGAGGGAATTCGCTGGTGGTCCAGCGGTTAGGACTCCGCGCTTCCACTGCAGGGGGCATGGGTTCAATCCCTGGTCGGGAACTAAGATCCTGCAAGCCACGCGATTCAGCCAAAAAAATAAAATGAGTTTAGAAACCTAATGGAATTTCCACAGTGATTACTATTACTGTGGGATGACTAATAGACAATATATTTAATAGTGATTGACTTACCCAAAATTACACCGGTGGACTTGATTTGATCTCATGGAACCTCTTTGTTTAGGGAATGTATTTAGAATAGTTAAAGATATAAAAAAATATAAAAACCATTGCATAAAAGGTTGTTGCGAAGAGAATATTCTTGTGGTTACAAAATGTCCCTTATACGTTATTTACAAAAACGTACCTTTACAAAGAAGAAAACTAGCCATCACTGCCTTTAACAGAGTGATTGAACACGTAGTGGGAGTCAACAATCTCACATTTGTACATTTCTTGATGAGATGCAGTAAGAAATATACATCACCTGTGTATTATTTTTGCCAAAAGTATTTAATACTTTTTATCTGGGAATCCTTTTTTTTATCTGGGAAGTGTGTTACAAATCCATAATAGATTTGAGTCTAATGAGGAAACAGACAAATCCAGAATGTAGGTCATGATGTAAGACATCTGCCTAGACACTTTCAACATCATAAAAAGCAAACAACAACAAATAAGATAGAGTGAATGTTTTAGCATACATTAAAGAGACAAAAAAGGTATAGTAATGAAATTCAGTGCCTGAATCTTGGTTGGATCCTGGAGAGAAAAAGAAAACTATGAAAGACACTTTTCAAGCAAATAGGGAAATTAGCAGATGAAGTGTATATTAGGTGATATTTAGTTAATGTTAATTTCCTAAGACACAATAATGGTATTGTGGTTAAATAGAATTAGGGGGAGTGTCCTTAATCTCAGGCAATGGATACTTAGGTATTTAAGGATGAAGTGTTATGATGTCTGCAATTTATTTTTAAATGATTCAGAAAAAAAAGTGTATGTGTAAATAGAGAAGAAAGCAAATGTGGCAAAATTATAGTAATAGATAAATGTAGGTGAAGGATGGAGATGTTTATTCTTTCAGCTTTTCTGTGGGCTTAACATTTTTTCAAAATTAAAAGTTAGGGGACAATTAAAAAACAGAAAAGCCTAGTCTCTTGATGACTTTTATTTTTTCACTTTCAGATTTTTATCAATATATTTTTTTTTCCTGCAATGAATATCATGAAAAAAACACAGACAATTATAAAATGACTTTATATTCACACTTGCTCTTTTTTTTTCTTCCTTTTTTTTTTTTAACTTTTAATCTCTCTTCAGAATCCATCTACCGCCGAGGTGCACGCCGCTGGAGAAAGCTTTATTGTGCAAATGGCCACACTTTTCAAGCCAAGCGTTTCAACAGGGTAAACCTTAGTTTGCTGAATATTGATAATTTGAGAAATCCGGGTTTTTCCTCTCTACTGTTATTCCTTTCTAAAGGAGTAAGTAGGGTGACCTAAAATTCCCAGTTTGCCAGGGGTAGTACATCTGTTATCTTGAGGTAATTTTTAATAGCATCTCCTTTGACTCATAAAAATGTTCCAACTTGGATGATTAGTTATATGGTTACCCTAGCTGTAAGGAAGTTGGATTTTTTTTTTAATATAATTCAAGACAGCCAGAAAATAAGCAAGGTTTATTTTGCAAACCATTTACTGTTGTAAATTTTTTTTAGTTTTCCCTGTTTTAGAAAATGAGAATTGCAGTCATTTATCTAGCTTTTAGTATGTACCAGGCACTTTTCTGAATGCTTGCCATATAGTGACTCATTTAATCCCTGCAACAACCTTGTGAGAGAGGTACCATATATTTCCATTTTATAGATGAAGAAACTGAGGTGCAGGATGGTTAGATAACTTGCCCAAGATGACACGGCTAGTAAGTGGCAGAGCCAAGGTTGGAGATCAGTCTGTCTCCAGAAGTCCGTGTTTTTAACTACTGTTGATAACTACAGTTATCCATTTCCATTCTAGAACTCGTGCCGTGTTCTCAATTCTTTATGTAATAGAAGCTACCACCCGAGGTTCCCAAATTCCTGTTCCCAGTAGCACTGATATTTAAAAAGCTTTGAAGTGAGAAGTCACTTTAGGTGTTGCTCTTTAAGAGAGCAGTGGTGGGGCTTCCCTGGTGGCGCAGTGGTTGAGAGTCTGCCTGCCGATGCAGGGGACTGCGGGTTCGTGCCCCGGTCCGCGAAGATCCCACATGCCGCGGAGCGGCTGGGCCCGTGAGCCATGGCCGCTGAGCCTGCGCGTCCGGAGCCTGTGCTCTGCAACGGGAGAAGCCACAACAATGAGAGGCCCGCGTACCGCAAAAAAAAAAAAAAAAAAAAAAAAGAGAGAGCAGTGGTGACCTAAATGGGAAGGAAATCCAAAAAAGAGGGGAAGAATGTATATGCATAGCTGATTCATTTTGCTGTACAGTAGAAACTAACACAACATTGTAAAGCAACTATACTCCAATAAAAATTAATTTAAAAAAAAGAGAGCAGGGCTTCGGTTTGACCTCTGAACAGACTGATAGGTTTATGTTTGCTTGGGAGTCCTTGCACAGCTTTTTCTGCTATGTGTTTTTCAAGTTTAATTCACTTTTCCTATTGTCATTACTCTGAACTTAATTAGGTGAAGACTGAAAATTCGTGGACTTAGGAAACAACATGGTTGCAAATTTCAGTCTCTTTAAAACAAGCTTTCCTTTCTGTTTATTTTCCCATGACCATCATAGCTTTGGAAAAGTTATGTATGATGAAGGGAATTGAGTTAGAGAAGAAAGCCACTTACTTTCACTATTTTATGAGCAAACTGTTGGGAAATGATTATGACCTTTTTTTTGTTAATAAAATACTTTTGAATTACTTTCTCCAGCGTGCTCATTGTGCCATCTGCACTGACCGAATATGGGGGCTTGGACGTCAGGGATATAAGTGCATCAACTGCAAACTCCTGGTTCATAAGAAGTGCCACAAACTTGTAACAATTGAATGTGGGAGGCATTCTTTGCCACCGGTAAGACACTGTTGTCTAATTTTTTTTTATAGAGCATTTTTGATAACACTGCTAGAACAGAAGGCTAAAATAGGGGGGTGTTAAGGAATCACAGCTCAACAGTGTTGTTACAGAATGTGGGTAGGAATACTTTAGGAGTCCAGTTAACATGTGAATTTTGGAATTGTTATTACAAATTTGTTTGTAGGATATGGTTAACTTCTTTGTTTGACCTGCTACAAAATGATTTGGTCTAAATTAGGAAAATGTAAGGAGAACCATTTAAAAGATATTTTTCTCTTCTTTAAGCTAAACTCTTTAGTTTATAGCTCCCATTATTCTAGCATCTATACTAAACAGATCAGGTGAGAAGAGTCAGAGTCTTCATGTTTGCTCTGTAAAGTGTGAGATTACTGGTGAGTTTTTGCATTTAAAATTTTTATTTTTCACTTTCTATTTTAAATATGAAATTAAAACAAGTTCATTATAGAAAAACTAGAGAATAAAAATGAATAAAGAAAAATTAAACAAAAACCCCCATGAAATCTACCATCTAAAGGTAATTGTCATTTAGTGTATATTCTTCCAGAAGTATGCAAATTTATATGCATAAACATTTAAAATTTTTCTATAGAGTATAATGAACTTCTAAATACCAGTCATCCAGCTCCAACAGTTATCACCTCACGACCAATCTCGTTTCATCTATACCCCACGCATTTAACCTGCCCTCATCCTATATTGTTTTGAAACAAATTCCAGATGTATTTCAGTATGTACCTCTAAAAGATAAGGACTGTTTTTTAAAAGTAGCTAAAAAATAAGTTCCTTATATCAAATATCCATCAAGGCAATGTTCAAAATTTCAGTTGTCACATAAATGTTATAATTTTGTTTTCATAATTTTCGTTGTGATGAGTCAGGATTTAAATGAAGTTCATATTTGCCATTGATTGACCATATTTATGGTTGATTGATATGTCTTAGATATTTTTAAATTTACTGATTCTTCATCTCTCTCTCTTTTTTCCCTTACAATTTAATTATAGAAGAAACTGTGTTGTCATTTAAAGTGATTCAGAATTTTTCTCTTTGCTTCTCCATGGTTATGTTTAAAATGTTCCCCTGTCCTCTTTATTTTCTGTATATTATAGTTGAATGTAGAGGTTTGATTAGATTCTGGGTATTGTTTTTTTGTGGGTTGTTTTGAGACTATTTCATAGAAGGTGGTGTGTTTATCCATCAGAAGGCATACAATGTTTGGTTATATCTCGTTCTTTTACATACTTTTTAACAAAAGTGAGGTCATATTTGTACTATTTTCTAACCCATTTTTCTCACTGAACAATAGATTTTGGTCATCTTTCTATATCTATCTATATCTTCATCATTTTTAGCAAAGTATTTTATGTGTCTATACCATAATTTATTTAATCTCTTCCCCATGATTGAACATTTGAGTTGTTTTCTAAATTTTCCTATGAGGAAAATCATAATGAACTTCCTGGTAAATAAATCTTATTATTTCCGTAAGGATTCAGAAGTAGAATTACTGGTTTAAAGGATATGTGTTTTTAAAAAGATCTGGGTTCGTCTTTCTAAGTTATCTTTTAGAATGATTATACCATGTTTATTCATAGTACCTTCTTTGGACATTGTGGAAGTAGGTTATTACTGGTGGCTTGTTGGTAGTAGAATTATTTAGCCAGTTCATGTAAGTTTACAAATGGGTTTATAGTTAGGGAGGTAAAAAGCCAATTTTAAGGAACAGCAGAAGGCCAAAAATTGTGAACATAATTTATCCAGGTTACTGTTGATATTCTTGAGTATTCTTAGGCAATGGAATGACTTGTGTGAGTTCATAAATGTAGAAGGAAAGAGGGCAGTGTTAGTGATTATACTGATATTTTAGGATGGTGCTAAACACATTGAAAAACCCATGAGCTTATTTTTAAGGCAGCCTTAAAAGTATAACTTTATAACTAATGCTGCTTCTCAGGTTTACTCTTTCTTGCGGGTAGTCATTAAACTTTGGTCCAAAATTAATGAATAAGTAAGATTTTGGTTTGAATTAGCATTGTTCCTGAGGTTATTGGCAGTTAGTTTCTTGGAGGTATTTCTTTTCCATTTTTGGGTCACTGACCCCTTTGAGAATCTTCAGAAAAATGGGAAACCCATAAAATTTTACATATAATTTCAAGAAGTTTATAGACATCTTGAAGTCTATTTCTGGACATCAGCTAAGTAACTCTATACTAAGACTCCTTTTGCCAAAGACTTAAAGTGAGTATGTGGAGCTCAAAGGAGGAATAGGTGGTATAGAGGAGAAATAAATCAGAGTATATAGGAGTTCAATTTGATTTCTAATTGATAGTCTGAAATTAGTTTTGTGTTTTTTCTGTGATCTGTAAAATGTGATAACATTACATCATTCATAGGAATGTTGTATGGTTTCACATATAATAAAATTTAAAATAAATTATATATAGTAATGTAATTCTCACTTATTAAGTTATATTCTTTCAAATTTAAATTTTAATATGCTGTGTCTCATTGAAATGATGTTGTTTCTGGATTTATAGAGGTATTGGGATTTAAAAAGAATGCACTAAGTTACTGTATCTTTGGAAATGATTTGTAGGAACCAATGATGCCCATGGACCAGTCATCCATGCACTCAGACCATGCACAGACAGGTAAGAATGACACTGGCACAAACCATTGCTCACTAACAAAGTGTCATTTAAAGACTTCTTTATGTGAATCTTATACCTAAATTTAAAGACATTTATATTCTTCCCAAATAAAAGCTAGGTAACCATATTTTGTGGTGTTAACATCAGTCACAGTAGTTAACATATGTTTGGCATTTTAAAAAGACAACTATGTAAACTACAACAAATGGCTATTTTCTTTTATTCAGAAAAATTTCTTTTGAGACCCCTTTATATTCAGCAAACCTACTTTTTTTCAATAATGAAAACATATACTGATTTTGTGGACCATATTGACTATATTCAAGTGACCTGTTTTTATTAAAAACTCTATTATGAGATGAAGAAATTATGTAAAATATACAGAGATGCTGTATAGACAATTCAGAAAAGATCGTGTGAGTTCAAATGTCTAAAAAAAAAACAAATGTCTAGTAGATACGAAACCTTAAATATGTCTCTGGGAAATTTGGAGAGCGATTAAATGGGACAGAGCAGCCTGATCTGGGATGAATCAAGAAAAAGAAAACAAGGGAGTTTTTCTGGAAGGACAGAATGTAGTATCTTGTTCATGGAAGAAGCTGGTTGTATGAAATGTAGGCTTTTTTTTTTTTTTTTTACCCAGGTAGCTTTAAGGAATAGAAGCCTGGAGTCCAACTGAGTCCACACTAGAGACCCTCTATCACTATGCCTCAATCATACTAATATAATTAAGTAGAGTTTATAGAGTAACCCTTTTGGAAGGAATTGATTAATTTGTAAAGAAGAGAAATATTTTTTTAAATAGCAAAAGTGTTTGTTAAAATCAGTACTTGGCTATTGATTGGTTCCTCCTCTCTTTACCCTCATTAAAGATTAGAATTTAACTGGTATTTATGTATAATTTGTTATTAGTAGGACAGATACTCAATTTTAGATGATGAACACTTATTTGGAAATAAAAACTAAGGAAAATCAAATCAAGAGAAAATTTTAAGTGTAACTCAGTTAATGTATACTATGTTTTTCTCTCTTTTTTTTTTTTAATGTTTGGGATTGGTTTTTTAGTAATTCCATATAATCCTTCAAGTCATGAGAGTTTGGACCAAGTTGGTGAAGAAAAGGAGGTAAGATAATTAATTAGTCTTATGGTACATTATGTCATCAGCTTTTTAATGTGACAGTTTAAAAATATGACAAATTGACTTGCTTAAATTTTAGATCGTAATTTTGTAGGGATGATTTTTAGTGATTCTAGAGTTTTATTCTGAGTTAATTCAATAAGTAAATTGCTAAAATCATTTAAATTAAGAAAGAATCTGGTGAGATAACATATTCATTTTAAGATAGCATAATCTAAAAATTATAATGCATTTAAGAATGGCATTTAGAATACTTGGTAGTATTGTTTAAAATATAGGTCATTCCATTTTATGGGCTAATTGTTTATTTAAAATATAAATGATTAAGCATCTTAACTGCCCATCTTTTTTGACTATTAAACATTTTATCAGCTTTTAAAACAGTTTAATTAAAACGATAACCAATGTTTTGAAAAAAGCTTATAGTAAAAAAGATTTATCATGCCTCACACCTTCCACTCCCACTTTGACTTCTGAGAGGCAACTCCTTTTAATCATTTCTAGTTGTGTCCACAATGTTTATACCTCTCTTTTTCAATTTTTCAACTTTATATATTTCTAACCATGAAAGGTTTAAACTAGTACACTACCCTGCCCCGCCGGCTCCCCCGCTTTTCTCTTCTCTTTCCAATGTTTGATAGGTGTATCATGTTTTACTCTGGATAACCTTTTTATTACAGAAAATTTCAAACATCAATAAAAGTAAACAATACTATTCCAAGCTCCTGTGTCCATTACCCAGTTAAAACAATTGTCTGTACATGTTTTGTCTACCAGCTTGCCTCACTCCTGTACTGTTTTGAAGCACATCTGTTGGTTACCTATTTAATCTCCTATCTCAGTTTCTTATTCCATCAATTTAGTCAATACCTTGACTCTCCTTTAGCCATCCTTTCTCTTTCTTCCAGCTTTCCTCTTTTAGCTACATATTTACTTTTATGCTGCCAAGGTTATTAACATTCATAATCTGTCCTGCAAGTGTAACCACATCTTTCATATTTTGTTCATTGGTTGACAATGAGTCATCCAAAGGAGGAAATTCTTAATAATAAGGAACAAATTCTCTGTTCTTCTGGCACGATGAGTTAGTAAAGTTTCCTTTTGTTTGATCCTTGATGTTATTTTATAGCTTTTTGTTCTTTTGGGAATTTCTCATTGCCTTAAATATTATTTATTGGTTTGGTTGTTTACCAAAGACTCATTTGGTAATTGAAGAATAATATAGAGCAAAGTGCACAAGTCATGAGTATCTCTCTGGGTCAATTTTCACAGAGTGGACACTACATAATGACCACACAGATGAATAAATAGGACCTACTACACATCCCAGGGGCCCATCTTGTACCTTCTCCAAGTCACTGACATTCCCTCCTCCCTTCAAGTAACCACAGTCTTAACACCACAGATTAGTTCTGCTCTTTTCCCCAAGCTTTTTATAAATGGAGTCACACAGTATCTTTTGTGTCTGGCTTCTTTTGTTCAATATTGTGTTTGTGAGGTTCAGCCGTGTTTTATATAGCAGTATATCATTTATTTTCACTGTTGTTTCAATTCATCTATTCTGTTGACTTCCCCCCTGGATTGGGATTATTATGATATGCTGCTATGAACATTCTTGTAAATGTAGTTTGGTGCACACATTTAAGCATTTCTGTTAGGTACATAACTAGGAGTGGAATTCCTGAGTCTTGTGTACATTAGTAAATAATGCCAAGCAGTTTCCCAAAGTACTTGTATCAATTTATACTTTCACCAGCAATGTGTGAGAGTTTGATTTGCTCCACATCCTTATCAACACGTTGTATAGTGTGTCTTTTAAATTTTAGCCAACCTGTTGAATGTTGTGGTTTTTATGTGCATTTCCCTGCTGCGTACCTTTTCATGTATTTATTGACCATTTGGATATAATTTTCAGTTAAATATCTGTTTATATCTCTTTAAAAAAAAGTGAGTGGTCTGCCTTTGTTGTAACGATTTGTAAGAGTTTTTGGTATATTCTCAACACTAAGCTTTTATCAGTTATATATTGCAAATAGATTCTGCCACTCAATAGCTTGTATTTTCACTCTGATAATGGTATCATTGATGAACAGATGTTCTTGATTTTTTTCTTTTTAACATCTTTATTGGAGTATAATTGCTTTACAATGTTGTGTTAGTTTCTGCTGTGTAACAAAATGATT
The DNA here is from genome assembly GCF_005190385.1 of Monodon monoceros. Taxonomy (NCBI): domain Eukaryota; kingdom Metazoa; phylum Chordata; class Mammalia; order Artiodactyla; family Monodontidae; genus Monodon; species Monodon monoceros. Next base: position 95,643,987 of record NW_021703767.1, on the reverse strand, counting down.
CAGCTATATGCATACATATATCCCCATATCCCCTCCCTCTAGCATCTCCCGCCCACCCTCCCTATCACATCCCTCTAGGTGGTCACAAAGCACCGGCTGATCAGCTATCTATTTTACATTTGGTAGTGTCTATATGTCAATGCTATTCTCTCACTTCGTCCCAACTTACCTTTCCCCCTCCCGGAGTCCTCAAGTCCATTCTCTACATCTGCGTCTTTATTCCTGTCCTGCCCCTAGGTTCATCAGAACCATTTTTTTTTTAGATTCCATATATATGTGTTAGCATACGGTATTTGTTTTTCTCTTTCTGACTTACTTTACTCTGTATGACAGACTCTAGGTCCATCCAACTCACTACAAATCACTCAATTTCATTTCTTTTTATGGTTGAATAATATTCCATTGTATATATGTGCCACATCTTCTTTATCCATTCATCTGTTGATGGACACTTAGGTTGCTTCCATGTCCTGGCTATTATAAAGAGTACTGCAATGAACATTGTGGAACATGACTCTTTTTTTTTTTTTTTTGCTGTACGCGGGCCTCTCACTGTTGTGGCCTCTCCTGTTGCAGAGCACAGGCTCCGGACGCGCAGGCTCAGCGGCCATGGCTCACGGGCCTAGCCGCTCTGCAGCATGTGGGATCTTCCCGGACCAGGGCACGAACCCGTGTCCCCTGCATCGGCAGGCGGACTCTCAACCACTGCGCCACCAGGGAAGCCCCCCCATGACTCTTTTTGAATTATGGTTTTCTCAGGGTATATGCCCAGTAGTGGGATTGCTGGGTCATATGGTAATTCTATTTTTAGTTTTTTAAGGAACCTCCATACTGTTCTCCATAGTAGCTGTATCAGTTTACATTCCCACCAGCAGTGCAAGAGGGTTCCCTTTTCTCCACGCCCTCTCCAACATGTATTGTTTGCAGATTTTTTGATGATGGCCATTCTGACTGATGTGAGGTGATACCTCATTGTAGTTTTGATTTGCATTTCTCTAATGATTAATGAAGTTGAGCATTCTTTCATGTGTTTGTTGGCAGTCTGTATATCTTCTTTGGAGAAATGTCTATTTAGGTCTTCTGCCCATTTTTGAATTGGGTTGTTTGTTTTTTTGATATTGAGCTGCATGAGCTGCTTGTATATTTTGGAGATTAATCCTTTGTCAGTGGCTTCCTTTGCAAATATTTTCTCCCATTCTGAAGGCTGTCTACATCTGTCTGTTATTTTTTGGATAGAGATTTTGGGGCCTGTTTAAGAAATCTCTGTCTTTTCCAAGATTATTGAAGACATTGAAAAGACTATACTTTCCTCCATTATTCTGCAGAGGTATCTTTTCATCAATTATGTGCCCATTATTACATGGTCTATTTCTGGATTCCTTTTTATTTTCCATCATTTATTTATTCTTATGCTGATATACTGTCATTATTATTATAGGTTTATAATAAGTCTTTTATATCTAGTAAAGTTCTACTTTGTTCTGGGAATTTGTTCTTGGCTACTCTTACTAGCTTTTTGAATTTCCATGTAAATTTTAGAATTAGCTCACTAGTTTCCATAGAATCAAGGAAATAAACCAAGCCTGTTGATCAATTTCAGGAAAAGTGATATCTACAATATTAAGTCCTGGATCCATGAACATGACACGTTCTTCCATTGACTTAGGTCTTCTTTCATTTCTGTCAGTGTTTTATAGTTTTCAAAGTTCTTGCACTAGAGATATTGGAGGTAAATGGTATTCTTTTAAACTTTAATTGTCTATTTAATATTGTTATATGGAAATAAGGTTTTTTTCCTAAATTGCCTTGTATCCTGAGACCTTGCTAAATTCACTTATTAATTCTAATAGCTATCTAAAGATACTCTTAGATTTTCTACATATATGATCATCTTATGAATAACAGTTTCATTTCTTCCTTTTCCAATCTTATAGATTTTTTTCAGTTTTCTTACCTTATTGAGTTAGCAAGGACCTCTATAAATGGCCAAAATGATGTTGAAAAGAAGTGACAATCAGATATTATTGTCTTGTTCCACATCTCAGACGGAAATCTTCTAATATCTTATCATTAAGTTTGATGTTTGCTCTAGATTTTTATTCTATAGATACCCTTATCAGAATGAGGGAGTTTGTCTCTATTCCTTGTTGGCTAAACTTTTTGTTTTCATCTTGAAAAGATGTTGAATTTTATCAACAACATTTTATGGCATTTGTGGGGTTGATCATGTGTAAATTTCAGTAAATTTCTTTCTTTTTTTAATTTAAATTTATTTATTTATTTTGGCTGTGTTGGGTCTTTGTTGCTGCACACAGGTTTTCTCTGGTTGCGGCAGGCAGGGGCTACTCTTCGTTGCTGTGAGTGGGCTTCTCATTGCAGTGGCTTCTCTTATTGCGGAGCATGGGCTCTAGGTGCGCAGGCTTCAGTAGTTGTGGTGCATGGGCTTAGTTGCTCCGCGGCATGTGGGATCTTCCCCGACCAGGGCTCGAACCCATATCTCCTGCATTGGCAGGTGGATTCTTAACCACTGCACCACCAGGGAAGCCCAATTTCAGTAAATTTCAAATGTTAAGCCTGTTTTTCATTTCTGGAATAAACTCCCTGTGTCATGATGTATAATTCTCTTTGTATATTGGTAGATCTGATTCGCCAGCATTTATTTTAGGTTTTTGAAAAAATTATTAACAAGAATCATTGACCTGTAATTTTCCCTTTTTGTATTAGATTGTGAAGTTTTGGTATCAAAATAATACTGGGCTCATAAAATGATTTTGGAATTTTTCCTATTCCCAAGGAGAATTCTTATAAGATTGACATTATTTCTTTCTTACATTTTTGGAAGAATTCACCAGAAAAGCACTCTGGGCCTGGAGGGTTTTCTTGGTTTGTTTTTTTTGTTTGTTTGTTTCGTGGGAAGGACTTGATTCTAGGTTCTATTTCTGAATAGATCTAGGGCAATTTAGCTTCTCTGTTTCCTCTTGTGCTATTCCTTGGAATTTGTCTAACCTAAATTTTCAAATTTATTGACACAAAGTTGTTAATTGCTGAGAATATGAAATGATATCCTTTTTTACTCCTGATAAAAAGTTACTGTGCATTCCCTTTTTCTTCATCAGTTTTGCCAAGGGGATGTCAATTTATTAGTCTTTTCAAAGAGCTAACTTTTGGCTCTTTGTTGAATGCTTATATCCTATTCTATTGCATTGATTCCTCTTCTCATTTCCTTATGCTTTTTTGTCATTCACTTTTTTTTAATACATTCTTTTTTTAATATTCTTTTCCATTATGGTTTATCACAGGATACTGAATATAGTTCCCTGTGCTATACATTAGGACCTTGTTGTTTATCCATTCTAAATGTAATACTTTGCATCTGCTAATCCCAAATTCCTAGTCCATCCCTCCCCCACCCCCCCTCCTGCCCCTGGCAACCACAAATCTGTTCTCTATGTCTATGAGTCTGTTTCTGTTTTGTAGATAGGTTCATTTATGCCTTATTTTAGATTCCACATATAAGTGATATCATATGGAATTTGTCTTTCTCTTTCTGACTTAGTATGATAATCTCTAGTTGTATCCATGTTGCTGCAAATGGCATTATTTGATTCTCTTTTTTTTTATGGCTGGTAGTATTCCATGGTATATATGTACCACATCTTCTTTATTCATTCATCTGTTGATGGACACTTAGGTGGCTTCCATGTCCTGGTTATTGTAAATAGTGCTGCAATGAACGTTGTGGTACATGACTCTTTGAATTATGGTTCTCTCAGGGTATATGCCCAGTAGTAGGATTGCTGGATCATATGGTAGTTCTATTTTTACTTTTTAAGGAACCTCCATACTGTTTTCCATAGTGGCTGTACCAACTTACATTCCCACCAACAGTGTAGGACAGTTCCCTTTTCTCCACACCCTCTCCAGCATTTGTTATTTGTAGACTTTTTAGTGATGGCCATTCTGACTGGTGTGAGGTGGTATTTCATTGTGGTTTTGATTTGCATCTCTCTAATAATTAGTGATGTTGAGCATCTTTTCATTTGCCTCGTGGCCATCTGTGTCATTCACTTTTAAATATATCTTAATCTGTATTATGATTTCTTCTTTGATCCATGTATTATTTAAAAGTATTGATATACTAATTAATTTTCAAATACGTGAGAATTTTTTTTATTATTGTATTGAGTAGCTTAATTCTGCTGCACGTCAGAGAATGTATTCTATTCTGTGTGATTTCAGTCTTTTGAACTTTTTTGAAACTTGATTGAAGACCAAGCACACAGGCATTGGTGAATGTTCCATATGTATTTTTGAATATAATATATTCTGTAGTTGTTGGGTGAAGCATTCTATACAGATCAATTAAGTCAAGAGTAGTAACAGTGTTATTCAGTCTTCTGTTACCTCACTGACTGCATGTTCTTTCCCTACAAACAGTTTTCATTTAGAATTTACCTGTCCCTTTTAGTTTTGTTAGTTTTTGCTTTACATATTTTGAGGCTATGTTATTGAATACATGTAGATTTAGAATCATAGTATTTTACATTGGATTAATGCTTTTTCATAAAGAAATACCCCTCTCTATTTGTAGTAATGCTTCCTTGCCTAAAGTCCTTATGTTAAGTAATTGCTATGTAACAAATTACCTTAAAATATAGTGGCTTAAAACAACAAAATTTATTATGTCATAATTTCTGTGGGTCAGGAATCCAGGTTCTTGTCTCAGAGTCCCTTAGAGGCTGCAGTCAGTGTACTGGCAAAGACTGCTGTCGTCTCAAGGCTCAACTGAGGAAGAAACTGCTTCCATACTTACTCACCTCATTGTTGGCAGGATTCACTTCCTTGACATGTGGCCTCTCCATAGGGCAGCTCACAGCAAGGTAGTTTGCTTCATCAGAGCAAGCAAGCAATAAGATCCAGAGATTGAATGCCAGCAAAACAGACCTCACAGTCTTTTGTAACCTAGTCTCAGAAGTGCCATCCCTTCATTTTTGCCATTATTTTTTTCATCAGAAGCTAGTCATTAGGTCCAGCCTATACTCGAGGGGATTACACAAGGGCATGAATACTAGGAGGTGGGGATCACTGGGGTCCTCGTAGAAGTCAGCCTACCACAGCTGGCTACAGCTACTTTGTCTCATGTTAATTTAGCTACAGCTCTCTTTTGGTTAGTGATTACATGGTATATAGTTTCTTACCCTTTTACTTTGAACATTTCTGTACACATATATGTCTTATTAACATCATAGAATTGGACTTCCCCCTCTGGTTTGATAGTCCTTAGCTGTAGTATTTAGTGTGTTTTAATATTTATGTATTGTTACATTTAATATAAGTATATTTAAACTAACAACTTATTTGTATTTAAATCTACCAATTTACTATGTTTTCTGTATCATCTGTTTATGTTACTTTTCTAGTCTTCTTTTGGGTTAATTATTTATTTATTTTCCTCACCTCTTTTAGCTTGTTTCGCATTCTTTTGCTTTTTTATTACTGGTTGTTCTAGAGATTGCATCTTATACCCTTAACTTATTTAAATTCAATACAAATTATTAATAATACTTTTTACCATTTTCCAAGATATGCAAGGACCTTAGAACACTTTAAATTCACTCATGCTCCCTTCCTGTCTTTATTGCTATTTTTGTCATATTTTAAAATTCTGTATGTGTGTGTTAGTGTTTTTAAACAGTCAATCCTTATTTAGGTTTATCCACATTTTATTCTTTTTGTTCTGCTTTTGTTCCTATGTGTCTGCCTTCCATATGAGATCATCTTTCTTCTTCTTGAAGAACTCAATATTTCCTTGAGTGAGAACCAACTAGTGACGGATTTCCTTAGTTTTTGTTTGTCTGAAAATGTATTTATTTCATTTTCATTTTGAAGGCTATTTTTACAGGCTGTAGGATTGTAGATAAGCAAGGGGGGAGGGGGTAAGCCGTTTAAAAGGTGACATTCCACTGTTTTCTCGCTTCTGTCATTTCATTCAGCTTTATTATTGTTTATGTGAAGGAACTGTGCTTTCATTCCATTTGATTCTCTTTTATAGCTTCCAGTTAACCATATTTAAAGTCTATACATTGCTTTATCTTTTTACCATTTTCTGCTTTCTTAATCTGCCCTAATCTGGTTTCTTTCACTCCTTTTTATTTATTCTTATTACCAAGTCAAATTATTATTTCTAAATTTTGTTTTGGATAATCATGCTCCTTCAATTTTCATAATGCTTTTTTCTTTCCTGTTTTGTGCTTACTAGTTTATCTTTCTGAAAATTTGCTCCTTGCTTTTGCTGATACTCTTCACTTCAGAAAATTTGTACTTAATTCTCATGAGTATATCTGTTGGTTGTATGCTGGGAATTTTGCAGGCATCTAATAAAAGATTATCTTTAGTCTTCTTTATAAATTTCCAGAAGCCTAAGTTTCTACTTGTGAATGAATTACAGGGCTGACTTTGTCATTCCCCAGGAGTCTTGGTATTGTATAGAAAAGAATGTTTTACATTAGCTGAACTGCCTCATGCTTGTTTTCTGCCTGTAGCTTAACTCAGATTTCATACATTAAGCTTCTGGCAGACTCTTTCATCTTGATGTCCCATTGTAACTTCTAATTTCAGTATGAAAAATCGAGCTCATTATCTCATCAACTCTGTCAATCTTACCATGTGCTCACACTTCATTTTTCTAGCAGTGGCACCTCCAGAGTCCCAGTCACCAAAGTTAGTGTCATTTTTTTATTCATGTGTCTCCACTGCCTCCATACCCAAAAGTTATCAGATTCCAAGACATCCTTCAATGTTTCTCAGATTTCAACTCCTTCTCCTTTCCTAACACCACCCCTCTGACCTCAACTCATGAATTCATCCTACCTCTTGAGTAGTTAGATTATATCATTTGGAATGATGTAAGAGCTAATTAAGAACTTAAATCAGAAAATATTTAAAAATCTTATAGATATAACTAGGTGTTAGAAGTATATTGTGTTATGCAAAATACTTCAGGTATAACTGTTTGGTATAAATGTTCTCAACAGGCAATGAACACCAGGGAAAGTGGCAAAGCTTCATCCAGTTTAGGTCTTCAGGATTTTGATTTGCTCCGGGTAATAGGAAGAGGAAGTTATGCCAAAGTACTATTGGTGCGATTAAAAAAAACAGATCGTATTTATGCAATGAAAGTTGTGAAAAAGGAGCTTGTCAATGATGATGAGGTAAGCACTATGATGTTTTATTACCTCTAAACTGTTAAGTTGGCTTAAGTATACTATTTCAGAAAAAAACCTCAATGTTTATGCCTTATTATTTCAACCTACTTTTCTAAATACATGCTTCAAACAGATTATTTAAGGTATATTTAAAGTTATCTGATGGGGACTTCCCTGGTGGCACAGTGGTTAAGAATCCGCCTGCCAGTGCAGGGGACATGGGTTCGATCCCTGGTCTGAGAGGATCCCATATCCTGCGGAGCAACTAAGCCCATGCACCACAACTACTGAGCCTGCACTCTAGAGCTTGTGAGCCACAACTACGTACAGATGTAACAGTTGTAAATAACCTCAAGAGCATAGATAACGGTTACATGTAATAAAATAATTAGTTTTGAGTATTTATCACATTTATTTTTAATATAACTAATTGTAAGTTTGTAGAAGTTAAGTGTTAATAATGGTTGTTTCAGAGAGGAAAACATAGGAAGAACACTCTTTGACATAAATCACAGCAAGATCTTTTTTGACCCACCTCCTAGAGTAATGGAAATAAAAACAAAAATAAACAAATGGGACCTAATGAAACTTAAAAGCTTTTGCACAGCAAAGGAAACTATAAACAAGAAGAAAAGACAACCCTCAGAATGGGAGAAAAATATTTGCAAATGAATCAATGGACAAAGGATTAATCTCCAAAATATATATACAGCTCATGCAGCTCAATATTAAAAAAACAAGCAACTCAATCCAAAAATGGGCAGAAGACCTAAACAGACATTTCTCCAAAGAAGACATACAGATGGCCAAGAGGCACATGAAAAGCTGCTCAACATCACTAATTATTAGAGAAATGCAAATCAAAACTACAGTAAAGTATGACCTCACACCAGTTAGAATGGGCATCATCAGAAAATCTACAAACAACAAATGCTGGAGAGGGTGTGGAGAAAAGGGAACCCTCTTGCACTGTTGGTGGGAATGTAAATTGATACAGCCACTATGGAGAACAGTATGGAGTGTCCTTAAAAAACTAAAAATAGAATTACCACATGACCCAGCAATCCCACTCCTGACCATATATCCGGACAAAACTGCATGCACCCGGACACAAAACTGCATCCGGACATAAAGATGCATGCACCCCTATGTTCATAGCAGCACTATTCACAATAGCCAAGACATGGAAACAGCCTAAATGTCCATCAGCAAATGAATGGATAAGGAAGATGTGGTACATATATACAATGGACTATTACTGAGCCACAACTACTGAGCCCACACGCCACAACTCCTGAAGCCTGCATGCCTAGAGCCCGTGCTCTGCAACAAGAGAAGCCACAACAATGAGAAGCCCGTGCACCACAACGAAGAGTAGCCCCTGCTCACCACAATTCGAGAAAGGCTGCGTGCAGCAGTGAAGACCTAACACAGCCAGATAAATAAATAAATAAAGTTATCTGAGGATTATTAGATTTTTTAAAAATAAAAATCAAACCATATTATTATCAAGGGCAAGTACTTGAGCTTTGTAAAGTTTTCTAGAGTGTTGCATAATATCGAAAGATTTACTGGTAGTATTTTCCCTTTGTATATAAATTACTATTTCATGATTATCAATGCTTTTGATATTTAGCCTAGTTAGTTAATAATTGCATTTATGGTAATAGAATTACTAAGAACAAATTTGTCATAGTTTTGATGATATCATTTCAGTTTGACATAGATTTCTTTTGTATTTTAAAATAGGATATTGACTGGGTACAGACAGAGAAGCATGTTTTTGAGCAGGCATCTAATCACCCTTTTCTTGTTGGGCTGCATTCTTGCTTCCAGACAGAAAGCAGGTAAGATTGAAAGATAATGGAATGATACCTGGGTTTTACACATTTTGGTATATTACACAATAAGAACCCCTTTCTACAGGAATTCCTGAAGTGGAAGTCACATGGAGACAGACACAACAGTACTATGCTTGTAATTTCCTGCTACTCATACTCCAACCAATGATATCAATTTGACATTGGATCAGCATTAGGAAATTACCTGCTTTAGGCAAAAAAAAAAAAAAAAAAAAAAAAGCCAGGTCCTAATTATGGCAGTAGAAATCCAACCTTTTAAATATCACCAAGATTCTAGTTTTAGGACTAAAATGTTCCTAGAGTTTAATTAGGGGGATAGATTCTAACTTCTTTTGCCTTAAGTGACAGTTGAAAATGACTTACACATTGCACATTCTAAAACTGGGGTGGGAGTGAGAGCTCTGGATTGCAAATGGTACTATTGGCTTGGCCACAAAGTTCATTCGGGTTTTTCGTTAAGATCTTATGGAAAAACCCAAATGAACTTTTTGGCCAACCCAATACTTTAGAATAGAAGTAGCAGGTTACAAATTATCTTTCTGATTTACTTTCTTGTATCTTCTGTGATTAAACAGCTTTCTACTCCAATCACCCTTCGTTTCCACCAAATTCCTGGAATTTTTGTTAAGGGTGAATCATGTAGAATGCTCTCTATGCTGTGACTGGTCTCTATAGTTTTAAAATGCAAAGTTACACCACCTTATTTTGGATCTTGGTTTCATGTGTTCTCTCCTGTTTTTTAGATTGTTCTTTGTCATAGAGTATGTTAATGGAGGAGATCTAATGTTTCATATGCAGCGACAAAGAAAACTTCCTGAAGAACATGCCAGGTAAGTTTTTTGTTTATTGTTTGCTTGTGTTGAAGTTTGGTGGGAGGAGCTATGGGACTTTTTATATGCCAGTGGTTGAAAACAGTAGATAAATCATTTATTTTGATACGAGCTAATTCTTTATAAGTCATGTAAAGGCTAAGCTAACAGTTAAATTATATTATAATGTGATACATATTACATATATAATAATATAATTATAAGCAATTGAGAAGTATAAACAATGTTAAAGCGGAAACCTTTAGTCTACGAAACTCAATTATTTTCAAATATTTTCTCTATTCAGTATCAGCCACTAAGATAATTAATGAATTTATAAACACTTATTAATCTTATCAAGTTTGCAGTGATCGCTGACAGTTTTTCATTAGAAGATTATTATTCATATATACTTGAGAGTAATAAAACAATTCCTCTTAACCTATTATGTAATCGACTGTTCTTCCATAATTATAATTTCTGAATTGTTCTGGCTTTGGCTTCCCCCCCTCTGATCCCATACATGTTGATTAATAAGAGAAAAGAGTATTAAATGTCATTTATTTGTTTAGTGCCCTTAATCTGATATTCTTATACAGGATTGTAAATTGTTGGAGGACTTAGGTGGGGGAGGATAAGAAGTTTAATCCATGAGTGCCATGTTTTATTTTGTTTTTTACTCATAATTAGCAGTAATTCTACCCTTTTGCACTTCACAAGAGTAATGCCAAAATGAAGCATGTGAGTTTGTATATGTATGTAACAAAGGTTAGAGATTCATTTTAAAAAATAACTTATTTAGTGGAAATCTCACTATTCATTGATATTTCTTGTCAAAAAGAGATAATAGCTTTCAATTTTATAAGAAGGTATAAAGTGTATTAATCTGTCTTGGGGCCAGACTGCTGTTGTTGTTGTTGTTGTTTAATTTACTGTATGTTCATTATTTATGTAGGCTTTAGCAAATGGTCACCCTTCATGGCAAAAGCCACAGATGATATTTTGAATTGTGAATATAGCCGGTATTTGTTCCTTGTTTGTTCAGCTGGACTTGGGGAAAATAGTCTTGTTTTTATTGTATTAAAGTGCCCGTTCTGGTTTTATATCATCTTTGCTTTTCTAGGAACCAGAGTATAGGATAAGAGCTCAAGTTCCCTATTCTTAGAATTAAGTAGCTGGAAGGTGTGTATTATGTACCTCCAGACATGATCATGATAACATTCACCAAAGCAGCCAAAAACCAGCTAGGGTGTTTCATTTTCATTATTCAGGTCAAAAATTCTGCTTACCACCAAATTCTGCTTGCATCCAGTTGTAGGAGTGTGGACTTTCTGAAGTCCATCCGAGGGCCCAGATTAAGAATCCCTGCTTGAGACTTTCAAATTAAACCTTATGAAAAGTATGGGTTTAATTTAGATTGGAACTTTATAATTGTGTTTAGCGCTCAGCTATCTTCAAGTGGCACTTCAATTTGTGTTTTGGTACTGTTCCTAAAAACATTGAGAGAAAAAAATCTTTTGACATGATTTTGATGTTCTGGTTTGCAGATGGGAGTAGGATTTAAATACCTTTCTGTAGGCACTTACCACAATTTAAAAATTTGAATCAAATGAGTAATTTTTCATTTTATTTTAGATTTTACTCCGCAGAAATCAGTCTAGCATTAAATTATCTTCATGAACGGGGGATAATTTATAGAGATTTGAAATTGGACAACGTGTTGCTGGACTCTGAAGGACACATTAAACTCACTGACTATGGCATGTGTAAGGTGAGGGGAAATTTCTAGTTATTCAGAAGATCTCAGCAGCTCAGGAAATTGTTTCAGTCAAATAACTTTATATTTAATGATGGGGAAATAAGTGCTACTTTGTGCTAGAATTCCAAAAAGTATCCTAAACAAAGACAAATGCACTGATTTCCTAGCCATTTACAAAATTCCATATTTTCTGTGAGCATTATATGTGCTATAAGAGTTAAGTTCTTTTTATTTTCTGTAATTTTTTATCTTCAAAGTTGTGACACTATTGAAGAAAACTTGGAGGTAAAAACTGTCTACAAACCCACAACTGTAAAACTGCTTGCATATCACCTTCCAGTTTTTGCCATTTAATTGTGACTCTTAATGATGCACTCAAGATTTTCCTAGGAAATCTAACATTTTTTATATATTTAAATTTAAATATCTGACATAAAATTCAATAAAGCAAAATAAGAATTTTAGTTACTCTCAGGACATGTCCTTTATTTCTTGGTGTTTTATTCTTTTTGTAACAATGTTTCATTTACGGGTCCAGTCTTTTTCCAGGAGATGTGTAGGGGGCTACTCTCCTTGTCAAAATAGCTGGGACCGAATTATCTTCACACAGTGAATTTGCCAACAAGCATGTGAATGTGTTATTTGCCTTTCCCCATTCACCTGAGGGAAGTGCCTCCAGAGCCTGGTTCTTTTTATTCAAAGAAATTTGGGCATCCTGTTTTCCCTGGAAGATATTATTAGAGAAAAATCACTTGATCTTTTTGTTACTCTTAATGAAAAATAATAATGGTTTGTTATATATTCCCATTCTTTCCAGAGATCCTCAATCAAGTTAATCACGATCTTTGATAAATCTGAGAGGTTTTATTCAGTAGTTCTTTAAGTTGGTTGTCTTGCTTACCTCCTTTTCTGCCTCCTTCTCCAGGAGCTATTTGGTGTTACTAGTAGGAAATAACACCAGGATTGGAACTTGTGTTCAGAGACTTAACCAACAGTACTTTGTTTCTTTTCCAACATATTTACGCCCGATGTTAAACCTTATGGGAAATAAATCCGCTGGAAATTTGAATGTTCTTATCTTATGACTTAACATCAGTATTTAAACTTACCTAATGTCTGACCTTGGGCATATATTGGATAAATTTTTTTTCCTTATAATTATTCTTTGGTAAATCTAAATCATTCAAAGTTTTTTTCATAGTTTCTCCAGGTTTAATTAATTTAATTTCTTCAGTTTCTCACTAGATACTTTTATATAAAGAATGCAGGGACTTCCCTGGTGGTCCAGAGGTTAAGACTCCACTCTCCCAGTGGAGGGCGTCCGGTTTGATCCCTGGTCAGGGAACTAGATCCTGCATGCCACAACTAAAGATCACGTACTCGGCAATGAAGATCCTGCGTCGCCTAAATAAATAAATATTAAAAAAAAAAAAAAAGAGGGATTTCCCTGGCGTTCCAGTGGTTAAGACTTCGCCTTCCAATGCAGGGGGTGCAGGTTTGATCCCTGATCGGGGAGCTAAGATCCCACATGCCTTGTGGCCAAAATACCAAAACATAAAACAGAAGCAATATTGTAACAAATTCAATAAAGACTTTATAAAATGTATTAAAAAAGTTTAAAAAGAATGCAGAGAATAGTGATGACTGGAGGCATATGAAAACTGCAATTAACATCTTCAGAGTTATGTTTGGAATATTTTATGAACATTGATTTTTTTTTTAATTGACTGAAAAACCAGCTATTTTGTGAATTGATGTGCCTTTAACTATTTTTTATCAGCAGGGTGTGTTATAATAATATCTATGTTATGCTGTAAATAATTTAGCTGATGGGCCTATGTTCAGATATCCAGTCAAAAGGTGAATGATTTAGTATAGTTCTTTTACAAGTTAAGAGACTGCATCCCTTGCCTCTGAGTCTTACCTTGAAAGTGCATGTCACTCACCATGAGACTGTATGTCAGGCCATTGCCCATAATACAAAACAACTTAAATCACATTCATATTTCTTTGTACAGGCATACTTCATTTTACTGTGCTTCACAGATATTGCGTTTTCTACAAGTTGATGGTTTTTGGCAACCCTGTGTTGTCAGATGATGGTTAGCTTTTTTTTTTAATATTTATTTATTTATTATTTATTTATTTTTGGCTGCATTGGGTCTTAGTTGCAGCACACAGAATCTTTTGCTGCAGCGCGCAGGCTTCTCTCTAGTTGTGGTGCATGGGCTCCAGAGCATGTGGGCTCAGTAGTTGCAGTGTGCAGACTTAGTTGCCCTGCAGCACGTGGGATCTTAGTTCCCCGACCAGGGATTGAACCCTCATCCCCTGCGTTGCATTGGAAGGCAGATTCTTAACCACTGGACCACCAGGGGAAGTTCTTGTTAGCATTTTTTAGCAATAAAGTTTTTTTTTTAATTTTTATTGAAATATAGTTGATTTACAATGTTGTGTTTAAAGTATTTTTTATTTAAGGTATTCACTTTGTTTTTTAGACATAATGCTTTTGCACACTTAATAGATTACAGTGTAGTGTAAACATAATTTTTATATGCACTGGGAAACCAGAAATACTCATGTGAGTCAATTTATTGTGATGTCATAAATGGGGGTCTGAAAGCAAACTGCAGTATCTCCATGTATGCCTGTATACAAAAATAACATATATATCCCTGTTAGAGATCTTTAAAAAATCCTTGGAGTCACAACATATATTACTAAATATTTCTTCTAGATGTTTGTGTTAGTGTTATATAGAATAGTGTAAAATTTGAAGACAGATACATACATCACACCCAGAATATCTCTGTAGGAACACATAAGAACCTCATGACTGTGGCTGTCCCTAGGGAGCTGGAACTGGATGCGTCAGGGACAAGAATGGGAGGGAGGCTTGATTCTTAGTGTATATCTTCCCCCCCAACCTTTTTGTTTGGAATTTTGTACCATGTAATTTAACAATAGGGAAATGGTTAGATTCTAGGTACATATGTTGAGTTGGATTTGTAGTTATTAGTAATACGAAGTCTGTAATTACATGGGAAATTACATAGCTATAAAGTAAAAAAAGCAGACGCTTAATTGTATATTTAGTATTATTCAGCTTGTATTTAGAGTATCTTTTTATTATTTTTAGTTTTAATTGAGGTATGGTTGATTTATAGTATTATGTAAGTTTCAGATGTACAACATAGTGATTTACGGTTTTTAAAGATTGTAGTCCATTTATAGTTATTATAAAATTGGACTATATTCCCTGTGCTTTACAATATACCCTTGTAGCTTATTTATTTTATACATAGTAGTTTGTGCCTCTTAATCTCCTACCTCTATTTTGTCCCTTCCTTCTCCCTCTCCCTCTCCCCACTGGTAGCCACTAGTTTATTCTCTATATCTGTGAGTCTGTTTTTGTTGTTGTTACTATATTCATTTGTTTGTTTTACTTTTTAAATTCCACATATAAGTGATAGCATACAGTATTTGTCTTTCTCTGTCTGACTTATTTCAATAGCATAATAACCCTCCAAGTCTATCTATGTTGTTGTTAATGGCAAAATCTCATTCGTTTTTGTGGCTGAGTAGTATTCCAGTAGTATTTTGTCAGTGGTTTCCTTTGCTGTGCAAAAACTTTTAAGTCTAATTAGGTCCCATATGTTTATTTTTGCTTTTGTTTCCTTTGCCTTAGAAGATAGATCAAAAATATATATATATTGGTACAATATATGTCAAAGAGTATTCTGCCTATGTTTTCTTTTAGGAGTTTTGTGGTTTCTGGTCTTATATTTAGGTCTTCAATCCATTTTGAGTTTATTTTTGTATACGGTGTGCAAAAATATTCTAATTTCATTCTTTTACATGTAGATGTCCTGTTTTTCCAGCACCACTAATTGAAGGAACTGTCTTTTCTCCATTGTATACTTTTGCTTCCTTTTTCATAGACTAATTAACCACAAGTGAATGGGCTTATTTATGGACTCTCTCTTTCTGTTCCATTGATCTATGTGTCTGTTTTTGTGCCAGTACCACACTGTTTTCATTACTGTACCTTTGTAGTATAGTCTGAAGTCAGGGAGCTTGATTCCTCCAACTCTTTTCTTTCTCAAGATTGTTTTGGCTCTTTCTCATTTAATTTCCTGTGGCGCAAGAATGGTCTGAATGATACTAGTCCTTTGAAATTTATTGAGGTTTCTTTTATGCCTTAGTATTTGGTCAGTATCCCAAATGTACTTTAAAAAGGGTATGTAATCTCTGTTTTGCATTCAAGGAGTCTCTCCCTCCTTTTCCGTTTCTCCACACATACACGTAGATATATATATTCTGTATGTATGTAAACTATACATATTTTTAACTCTAGCTTTTGTCCAAATCTTTCTCTGCTTACTAATTTTTTTGTTGGTATCACCTACCATTTTTTGATATAAATGTGTTAAAATTACCTGTCATGTTTGGGTATTGTATTGTCAGTCCAGGCTGCTATAACAAGGTACTACAGATTAGGTGGCTTAAGCAACAAGCACTTATTTCTCATGGTTCTGGAGACTGGGAAGTCCAAGATGAAGGTGCTGGCAGATTTGGTGTCTGAAGGCACCCCTCCTGGTTTGCAGAAGAGTAAAGGCATTCTTCGTGGTTTGCAGATGGCTGTCTTCCCGTTGTATCCTCAAATGGTGGGGAGAGAGAAAGGGGCTAGCTCTCTTTCTCTTCTTATAAGAACATGAATCCCATCATGGGGCTCAAACCTTATGATCTAATTACCTCCCCAAAGCCCCCCCCCCACAATGCTATCACATTAGGGCTTCAGCATAAGAATATTAGGGGCATGTAAACATTCAGGCAATAGCAGGGATTGTGAAGTCCTCTTAATAATTTTGTCCATTTTTACTAGTTGCATTTTGAGGCTGTGTTGTTAGCTACATACAAGTTTGTTTTAACTTCTTGGTGATTGTTCCATTTGTTATTGTGTAGTTTCTCTATTTATACATATTAGTGTGTTTTACCTTAATTTCCTCCATCCTGTAGCTATTAAAATACAAAACCAAAAAACGTGTGCCTTAGGAGAAATGACCAGAAGGGAAACATCATAATGCCAGCAGTGGTTGTGTTAGGAGGTGGGATTTAAAGAGCTTCTTTTCTTCATAAAATATGATTCCTTTTACTCATGTAATTTAAGTTTTTCTATTATAATTTTACTTGAGTATAAATTATTTTAAGTGCAGTTTTTATCTTAATTGAACTGACTGTTTACCTACATCTAATGATGACAGGTTTTTTTTAAGGTATTTAGTAGCAACCCATGATTTTAATAGTAAAGGCAACTGTGCTAGTGATATTTTATTTAAGCTCAATATATTACCTGTAGATGCTGACCTTATATGATAGATGAAATAAAAGAGGTGAATTTAAAACAGATTTTGCATCTTATTATTTTTTTTTCTTTTTTTTCAATAAAAGGAAGGATTACGGCCAGGAGATACAACCAGCACTTTCTGTGGTACTCCTAATTACATTGCTCCTGAAATTTTACGAGGAGAAGATTATGGTAATAAATTGGCGGTATTTTGGCTATGTGCTAGAAGGGTGGTTAAATGTGGTACCAATTGCATTATAGTACACTATAGTATTTCAATACTGAGCTTATTAACATAAACTTTCTTGATCTTCTTAAAACCTACATAAAACCCCCAAATTCTGAAATCAGAGATGGTGGGACCTTGGCAGTATTTGGGGGTGCAAATTTGAATAATATTTTATTAGTAGCAAGCACTTAAGAGTACTAGGCACTATTCTAAGCAGTTTGCATATGTTAACTGTTAATCCTCTTAATAATCCTATGAGGTAAGCACTGTTAATTCACATTTTGCAAACAAGGAAACTGATGTACAGAAAGGCTAAATAACTTGCCCAAGGTCATGTAGCTAGAAAGCGGCAGGCAATCTTTCCTCCATCTTTCAGATTCCTGGGGGAAGCCATATGACTCCCAGAGTCATAAACCTCTGGAAGATTGTTCAGATTTCCTAGGGTATTTCCCCCAGGAATCTGAAAGATGGAGGAAAGATTGCCTGCTTGCCAGGAACCAGAGGATATGTTTATCTCAAGAAAACTTTTGACCCTTTGGGTTCTGGCCCTTTAATTCCAGCAGCTGTAAAGGAGGATGGGTATTTCTGATAGCTGCTCATAATCCGGTTCCAAAGTCCTTCAAGGATCTTTAGTCAGCTAGCAGAAGATCCTGTTTCAGATCAAGGAAGGTTATTCTCAAATACAATTTCATTATATCCTCAAAACAAAATATTAGATACAGGCTATGAGTCTGAATTACAGACATATTTGGGAAGCGAAACTTATGTTCCATTTTCCATATTTTATTTTTAAAGTTATCTTTTAGGTACCTCCCCTTTTTGTTAAGTGAAATATTCCTATAATCCTCGATGCCTACCATGATAGTTGTAATGCATTTCGAGTTTACTTTTTCATTATGTTTATTTTTTTTATTATGTAATAAAATGAATCTCAAATTACTGACTTTTTAGAATGCAGAATGGATAATTTGTTGCTTTAAAATTTCTTTTTGAAGGTTTCAGCGTCGACTGGTGGGCTCTTGGAGTACTAATGTTTGAGATGATGGCAGGAAGGTCTCCATTTGATATTGTTGGGAGCTCTGATAACCCTGATCAAAACACAGAGGATTATCTTTTTCAAGGTAATTTGCAGTGTTTTACAGAGATTCACTGTGAATAATCTATTCTAGAGCATGAATGAGGATGGCTCAAGTTATTACTTTGAGTAAGAAAGAGGAGAATAATCTGGACAATATAGTCCTTAACACGTGAGGCTTTGAGTTTGTTTTTGTTGTTGTTTTGATCTATCCTTCCTACCTCTTAGTCTGTTCACATTTGCCAGTTACCTTCTCATACTCAAAATCATGACAAAGAGGTTCCTTCAGATTGTACATCACAGAGATTGGAGGAAAGAATTGTGTAGCTGGAGAGGACAGTCTTTTCACCTGGACCACAAGGCTGAATGCATAAGTCCAACAGAAATATGGGGAAAAAGTAGAGTACCAAGAGGATAAGAGGGATCAAAAGGTGAAGAAAAAAGCCCCACAATTGGAAATACAAAGAATTGAACAGAACGGAAACAAGCAGACAAGCACAAGGACCCCTCCCCAACCAACACACAGTCCAAAGAAGTGCGAAGACTGCCATAAAATTCTACATTTCATAATTAAGGCCGTCACAGGAAATGAATGGATATTTCATGTCATAGGAAATCCAGCTGACTGTGGAATATATGGAAAGACGTTCAACCTCACTGCTAATTAGGGGTGTGCACATGAAAATATTAATGAGCTACCATTTTCTACCTACACATTTGGCAAAAACTTTAAAGTCTGATAATACTAGTGCTGGTGAGGATATGGAGCAACTGGAACTCTGGTGGCAGGAGTGAAAATGGACAAAACAGCTTTGGAGAATAATTTGGCAACGTCTAATAAAATCGAATTTAGTAATACGTGCCACACATTTTACAGATACTAACTCATTTAAACCTCATAACACCCCAATGAATCAGGTATTATTTTTATTCCAATTTTACAGATGAGGAAAGTAAGGTAAGGTAGTCAAAGAATAAAACATTTGCATATAATGATAAAAACTGTTCAGAGTAGATAGAGGCTGTCTCTGAGAAGGAAGGAGAGGAATGGGACTGGGAAAGTACACAGGACGCTTAGGTAGTGTATGTAATGTCTTTGTTTTTTTCTGCTAGAATTCCTTAAATACCTCATAATAAAAATATAAAGATTAAAGCCCTGTAAAAGTTAAATATAATGCCGTAAATTTTATCTTTCTAGTTATTTTGGAAAAACAAATTCGCATACCACGTTCTTTGTCTGTAAAAGCCGCAAGTGTCCTGAAGAGCTTCCTCAACAAGGTATAAATTGTGTATAAAATCTCTAGTGATTTATCTCTATACAAATGAAGCTGGTAAGGAGAGGTTCAGGCAACGTAAAATTCCAAAACATCAGAGTATGTAATTTTTCAGTTAGATCTGGAGCTTGTCTCTTCAGCAAAGAGTAGGTTGACAGAATTAGATCCTGAGGTGAGGTGTTCTTTCCATTTTGCCAATATAATTTACCCCCAGCTTTATATTACATATGGTGTTTTTAATGTAAATGAAAAATACCATGTACTCAGGGAAAAATTGCATCTCTGGGGATAGCCTCAATTGTACTTTCAGCTCTGTTTTTCAGTTTTCTTTAGATTATTATTCATAGAATGTCTTAACTTATTGAGCACTTAGTGCAGTAGTGTTCCCTACAAATTCTCATATCACAACCCTATAATTAGATAATATTCAGAAGAAATGAAATGCTATCATTGGCGCTTTAAAAAATCTGAACATCTGAAAATTCTGTTGTTTGTTGCAGTTGGTAGGCTAGAAGAGTTTTAGGATCTATTTAAGATTACGATTCTGAACTATCTTTACTCATAACACTTCTAACACCAAATGTGTAGGTTTTTTCCACACCAACCAATTTTCCAATTCTTACGTTAAAATCTTATTTTAAATAAATGGTAGGTAGAAAGTAGGCTGATATGCATTTATTTATTTAAAGAGCCCTCTCTCTACCACCAATCTACTTCTTTTTTTTTTTTTATAAATTTTATTTATTTTTTAATTTTTGTCTGTGTTGGGTCTTCATTGCTGCGTGGGCTTTTTCCCTGGTTGCAGCGAATGGGGGCTACTCTGTTGCAGTGCATGGGCTTCTCATTGCAGTGGCTTCTCTTGTTGCAGAGCACGGGCTCTAGGAGCACGGGCCTCAGTAGTTGTGGCTTGCGGGCTCAGTAGTTGTGGCGCAAGGGCTTAGTTGCTCCATGGCATGTGGAATCTTCCCGGACCAGGGCTCAAACCCGTGTCCCCTGCAGTGGCAGGCGGATTCTTAACCACTGCGCCACCAGGGAAGCCCTGCATGTATTTTCTAAGGTAAATAGATAAGATAATGATGAATTTTAATAAAATAAGAAATTCAAGCCTGTTTTAAATGAGTATTTTATGTGAGGAAAGATTTAAACTGGAAACCCAAGCTTTAACACAGTGAAAAGTGAAGGTGAGAAGTGTCAATATGCAAAACAAAATGCCTTTTACTGCAAAGAAAAATGGGAACATGTTCTCATTCATGATAATTTTATAAGTTGCAGGCCGCTTCTCAGTCCATTGATTCAAATAATGGTTGTATTGTTGCGCTATACACAGATTATGGTTGTTGTAATTGGGCATAGGGCTTTTAAATTGAGCTAAAAAACAAACTTGTAAAGTTTGGGGGTTTGCATATTTTGACTATCGCTCTAACCCATGTGAAAGAAAGAGCTGGATGCTGCCCAGTTGATTCTGCTGTTCTTTTTCCTCCCATTTTTCTTTAGGAGGGTGTGGCGACATCTCTCCACTTGAATTACAAGGATAGCTGGAGAGAGAGCCATGAAGAAATCTTACTTGTCACAAGCTTCAGATACTCATTTGAGTATCTAGTGTTGCACTTTCTAGAAAAGAAAGGTAGACCATTCTGAGTTCAGACATAAAGGTATCATATAATAGACACAAAACACAGGTCACAAAGATGATTTATTCTAAATCAGGATATTCACCCAGTTCTTGAAACATTTCTTTCCACCATAGGACCCAAAGGAACGATTGGGTTGTCATCCTCAAACAGGATTTGCTGATATTCAGGGACACCCATTCTTCCGAAATGTTGATTGGGATATGGTATGTAAAGTGGACTGTTTAATATATTAGGTTTCATTATTTTCTTGGGCCAAAATTTATTAACTTAAAAGAATATTGAAAAACTAGTATATCACAGCTTAAATAATTTAAAACCACTGTCTTCAGTGCTTTTAAAAAAGCTTTTGAAACGGTAAAAGCTTAGAACATTAATTTAATGGAGCAGGTTGTAATATTATTGAGGCCTGCATCAATGTTCAGATTTGTAAATTATTTCCATCATTGTGAATATTGTAGAACAATGCCTAGGGACTCATTTTAATAAGACTGGGAAATATCTGAGGACAGAGGAGAAATGTAGAGGTGGAATATTTCTAAGAATGCAGGCTTGAGCTGTCATCCACTATGTCTTTTCTAGATGGAGCAAAAGCAGGTGGTACCTCCCTTTAAACCAAATATTTCTGGGGAATTTGGTTTGGACAACTTTGATTCTCAGTTTACTAATGAACCTGTCCAGCTCACTCCAGATGATGAGTAAGTAGTTCTATAGACTGAAAATATTTTTAAAGTTCTTTGGAAGTCCCATTTTTAATGGCTACACAGTGTTTCATTATCAGATTATGCTGTATTTTATCTAATCATTCAGTTATGGGATGTTTGAATTACACAATTATAAAAACAGTAATTGTCATTTTCTTCTTTGCTTTACGTGTATTATCTCTAATTCTCACAACAACCTTGTAAACCTAGTTGTCATCATCTTCGTTTTACAGATGGGGAAACCAAGGATCAGAGAGGTTAAGCAAAGTTATGCAGCTATGAGGTGGCAGAGCCAGGATTCAAACCCAAGTCTGACTAAGGCCTGCGCTCTTTCCACTCCACTGCACTGTTTCCCATTTTGTTGATGACCATCTCTGAGTTCCTGAGTATTACCTTAAGATAGATTCCTAGACGGGGCATTAGGTCAAAGGGTGCAAAATTTTTAAAGCTCTTGATATGTATTGCCAAATTACTTTTTTAAAAGATTACATCAACATATCAAGTCCAGGCAGCAGTGATCTGACATACTTTTTGTGTTTATGTTGTATCTTTTAAAGTTTAGAATAACTTGGGGATGTTTGATCCTTCACCTGTCATTACAGATTCATTCTCTCATCTCATAAAGCCCTTTCTGCTTGGCAGTCACTTTACTTTTACATCTTGTTAGTTCTTATCACGTTCCTCACCGCAGCTGTTCTAAACTATCTCTACATTTTAGAAGCCTTCAGTCCTACCCCTGCCTTCATCACTCTAAATGCATTAACCTTGCCTTGAGTTGACTGCCAGGATTGAGACCTCTCTGCTGTGAGCTTGCTCCCTTTCCAGCTGTCACCAGACCACCTTGCATCTCAGAATTGCTCTCTAACTCTTCCCAAGCTTTTGCTTCTTCCCAGTTCTTGGAAGGCAAGGGGTACTCTCCCCTTCTCCTCCAGGGTTCCTTTTTGTTAGCTATCTCCACTACTCTACCTTCCTTAACGTCTCTTTTCCAGCTTCTTTCCCTCTACTTATAAACATGTTCAAATGTCCTAATTTTTTCCACTTTTTTGAACCACCACATTTTTTTCTCATTTTCCTTTCATCTTCGAGCTTTTTCAAAAATAGTTAATAGATGCTTATGGTAAAAGAAAAATAAATAAGCACCATCTCTATTAAATTCCTTCAGAGTAGTCAACATTGATTATCTTACACTTTCTTGCTGCCAACACTTTAACCTCTTACAATTTAACCCGCTTTTTCACCTGTTGAAGGTTGAATTGACTTCTTAATTTCTCAATTTTAAAGCTTTTTTTTTTTTAGCTTTTTAAATTTTTATTCATTTATTTATTTTATTTTTGTCTGTGTTGGGTCTTCGTTTGTGTGTGAGGGCTTTCTGTAGTTGCGGCGAGCGGGGGCCACTCTTCATCATGGTGCACAGGCCTCTCACTGTCGTGGCCTCTCTTGTTGCGGAGCACAAACTCCAGACGCGCAGGCTCAGTAGTTGTGGCTCACGGGCTTAGTTGCTCCGCGGCATGTGGGATCTTCCCAGACCAGGGCCCAAACCCGTGTCCCTGCATTGGCAGGCAGATTCTCAACCGCTGCGCCACCAGGGAAGCCCTAAAGCATTTTTTGATCTACCCCCATCTCCTCCGATGTCAGTAAAGCGTCTGGCACTCATGGCCTGCTTTAGTTGGCACTGCCTACCCTCTTTCTGCGTCATCTCTTTAACCACTTGTCATCTTATTTTCCCTGTCCCCTTGAGACTAGGGTGCTCCGTGGTTCTGTTCATGACTGCTTTCTCTTTGCTATATGCAGTTTGTACCTTGGAGTTTTCAGCCAACCTCGTAGCATGGATACGAGCTATTAAATGACTCCCAGCTAAATTGGCAAACAATTCTTGAGCAAAAGGCACTATGCTAAGTACTGCACATTCAAAGACGATCAGGGCATAGGCCAATCTCTCCGAAAGCTTACTGGCTACTAGAGGAGGGAGAGGTGTACCCAAATCATTATTTCTGGCAGCACTGTGTGTTAGAAAGAGCACTGGATTTAACCAAAAGATAGGAATTTGAATCCCAGCGCCACCTCTTACCAGCTGGGTACCCTGGTGTGAATTGCATAACTTCACCGAGCCTGTGTCTTCTCATATTGCCTACCTCCCAAGGTGCTGTGAAGAATAAATGAGCGGTGGTTTCTAAAGCTCCTAGCCCCTGCCCTGATATCTCTCCTGAGCTGCATTTCCCTCTACTAGTTTAAACATCTCTCCTAGTTTGTCAGATACGCACCTCAAACATACGAAGTCTAAATTGTTCTCACTCGGGTTCTTGTTTTTATTTACCCTTTTCTGCTTGTTGTACCACCGTGCAGTCCTGCATTCGGATTTAAGAGCTGAGTCAGTGGTTGTTGACTCTAACTTTTCCTTACCAAACTATATAATACCTTCAGCAGCCAAGTCCTCATCTCTTTTTGCTTTACTTCATCACTTGTGTCGTTTCCATTCCCACTGCCGTAAGCCCAGCCCAGCTCTCTCAGATCATACGTAGAATATCATGCCATCCTAATTGACTCCTTCTTTACTTTGCAGCCTATTCGGTACACTCAGGAAGTACCACTCCAGTTCTTTAACTCCTTTCATCAGAAACCTTCAGTAACTCCTACATTGCCTAGCAGAAAAAGTCTGTCCCCTTGGTTAGTAATTAAGGCCTCCCACCATCTACTTCAGCCTGACTTTCTAGCCATATCTCTCACTGTACTCTAACAGAAACGCTGCGTTCTCATCAGGCTCAGTTACTCACCATTCCCTGATAGCATGCTGTTAACATTTCCTCTCTATTGCTCCTTCCTTTTCACCTATTGAAATCTTCCCCATCTTTCAGAGCTACCTCAGATGTAACCAGACCTTTGATGGATCAAGGTGGACCTACTTAGTGTAAACATCACTGGCGTCTTTGAGCTAGCCACTACCTTCCTTCCAACGTCCTCTGCCACTTAACACCCTTCTATTCCTGTGCTCTAACTCTAATAAATTACTGGCATTCCCCAGACCTACCATAATCTTTCATAATTCCATTCAGTAAGTGTGGAATGATGCTGCCTTTCTTGATTTCTCCAAGTAGAAGTCACCTTTTTCTTTAGAACTGTGGTTAGAGTAGAACTTAGCTTGTCGTGTAGGAAACTTAGCAGGTACTGCTTTCTGTTATGTGAAGTACCTACCTTCCTTCTCTTCTTGAAGGAAGAGACTATGTCCTGTGTAACGTGGTGCTCTGCAGTATGGTACGAGCATTTTTTTTTTTTAAACATAATTCCTCCGTCATTTTGTTTATTTATTTATTTATGGCTGTGTTGAGTCTTCGTTTCTGTTCGAGGGCTTTCTCTAATTGCGGCAGGCGGGGGCCACTCTTCATCGTGGTGCGCAGGCCTCTCACTATCGCGGCCTCTCCCGTTGCGGAGCACAGGCTCCGGACGTGCAGGCTCAGTAGTTGTGGCTCATGGGCCCAGTTGCTCTGTGGCATGTGGGATCCTCCCAGACCAGGGCTCAAACCTGTGTCCCCTGCATTGGCAGGCAGACTCTCAACCACTGCGCCACCAGGGAAGCCCCGGTACGAACATTTAAGTAGTAAAATATTTGATTGAAATACTCTTGTGAATTAAACTAGGAGCCCAGTGTAGCAGAATGCCAGCCTCTCTGCTCCCTGTGACCCACTGCCTCCCTGTGGTGACCCTTCCTCATTCCAGGTCTTTCAGTGTTCTTCTTCCTCTTGTCTTTTCATTTTGGTTAACTTCTTCTCGGCCTTCTCTTCACCATCTTCCATCTGGCTGTTGAGGTGACTACTAAATTGCACACTAATACAGACCTGGATGTTAAATTATGAATGTCGTTGAGGTCAAAAGTTAAGATTACCTAGGATTATGACAATTTGTACCTTGTTTATTCCCAGTCTTCAGTTTTGGACTACTTTTTGGTTCTAAACTTGCTCGTGGGATTATTAGTCTTTTTTGATTTTCAATATTCCTGATTCTTCTAGAAAATGTTTTGGGGTTAATCTAAAAACTTGTAGATTTTCCCCTTATAACTTATATAAATTAGCCTTATTTTTAATTTTTTAATCTTATTTTTCCATTTAAGCAAGAAATCAAAGAAATCTTGATGATGAAAATTATTTTTCTTCCAACAGTGACATTGTGAGGAAGATCGATCAGTCTGAATTTGAAGGTTTTGAGTACATTAATCCTCTTTTGATGTCTGCAGAAGAATGTGTCTGATCCTCCTTTCTCAACTATGCATTTTGCTTGTGTTGCCATTTAGTGCATGGATAAACTTGTTACCAGCCTGGATGCAAAGAACCATTTTATATTTTTCACCTGCAAGAAAAGCACTCAGTATATTCTATTGTTGACTGTAAGAGTCAATTATTACATCTAAGTTTAACTATGGAGAAAAAATGAAACTACTTTGCAGACAATCATGTCAAAATTTAGTTACACTGGTAATCCAGCAACCTACTGATGAATAACAAAGTTGTCTTTTTTGTTTAAAGGAAGCACTGACTAAAAAGATTATCTGTTGCATTAAGGCACATGGTGGGATTACATCATAAGCCTCCCCTGATTTTTGTCATACTCATGAAGTCATTTAAGTGTTTAATTTTGGAATAAAAGAGTAATGTAAAATACAACTTGTTATATTACCTATTACTTTCTGAGTTCTATGTGTTTAAAAATTCAGCTGTAAACTTTATCATTGCTTTAGCAAATTAAATTATTGATTTTTAAGGCTACAATTATAAATTGGTAATAAAAGATGTTGCTTGCTTAGAATGAGGGAATACAGATTCTCCTTGAGGAGGCAAATAGGCACATTTTATTAAGAATCAGATTCCAGATCATTAGCTGTTTTTGAAAAACTGATTCAAGTGATTTCTTTAGTATGTTACGGGGTTAGTGTCTGAGCTTGTCCCTGTAGTGGGAACTTTAACTGGAGTGTTAATAAATATAGTTCAAAGAACCCAGGATGCAGTTAAATGGAACACTTCTCAGTATATAAAAAGGAAAAAATAGAAACTTAAAATAGATACAGAAAAGTGCAATGGTAATATTTATTTCTTATTGGACAGTAAATCTCACAGTCGCTTTTTGTGATTTGACTTAAATAATAAGGAAGCATTCACTTGCTACCAAATGTAAAAGCATTCCATTATCCAGTGGACACAGAATGTATATTATTTTTTCCTTATAAGTCAGTATACAGGAAAATAATTTATCTTCCAAATAGTGTCTGAACCATGCTTGTTTCTTCCCCAAACCACATTATCCATACTTTCGGATCCTTTTTGTGGAGTCTTCAATGAAACGCAAGAAAAAATAATAAAGTAAACATGAATAAATCTTCAGGATATGCACGTACACTCACACTCATCACAGTTCCAGCTCCATAAGTGAGTTTTTGTTAAGTAGGTAACACATGTAATCAGAGTAGAATACATTTCAGGGGCAGAGTTCTTCAGATTATTTTTTATTAATATTAGTGTTTAACAATTTATTATTTAAAGGGATGTCAATGATAGCATCCTTCTGTTGTTTATTTTTAACTTTTTTTATGAAAAGGGACTTAAAAAATAACCATGATCATTTAAATTACTTATAATTGTCCAATCTTAGTAAAATATAACTTTTAGGAAAGCTATCTAGTCTTAAATTTAGAATGATTTAAAATATGTAGGCATTTATTAAATTACCTCTTTTGGGGGGCACGAGGATGCTGCATTTCATTTGAAATGTAATTTTTCCAAAGTTTCTGGCCATGTACTCTCTTTTCCTTGAATAGCTATGTCTGAAAGCAATGAAAACCTCCAAGGAAATGTTTATATAATTTACATGTTTATTTAAGAGGTATGTATGTTTCTCTTAAGACCTGAAACTTGTTTGAAAACAAAAAGCAATATTCACTTCAAATCATAAATTTATAGAAATTTTTGACATATCAGAAATATGTTTATCATCTTGCTTTTAAGTGGTACTGTTTCCCTTAGGGCATTCGTTCTCAAGTTTTAGAATGTGGACTAATCACATAGTAAGTGTGTTTAATATGCACATTACTGGACCTGCCTTAGAATTCTGTTGGGTCTTTGGATCTCATTTTGAGAAACTTTTTTTTTTTTTTTTTGCGGTATGCGGGCCTCTCACTGCTGTGGCCTCTCCCGTTGCGGAGCACAGGCTCCGGACGCGCAGGCTCAGCGGCCATGGCTCACGGGCCCAGCCGCTCCACGGCATGTGGGATCTTCCCGGACCGGGGCACGAACCCGTGTCCCCTGCATCGGCAGGCGGACTCTCAACCACTGCGCCACCAGGGAAGCCTGAGAAACATTTTTTTGAGTTTTTCTTTTAGTTTGTCCTTAGTTACATATTAGAGTATTCATGATAAAACATTTTGAGAAGGGGTGCACAGTTACTATCTTATCTACAATTTTAAATAAGTTTTGAGTAAATGACTTCTTCAAGTTAGATATCTTCTAAAAAAAAATCCATCAGTTTTCTATCAATGTTACAAATGATGAAACATTTTTCTGTGATGAGGTTTTAACCATTATTCAGGGTGGCCTTTTTTTAAATATTTTTTTTAAAAAAAACGAATAAGATTTACTGTGTATATTTTATACAGAATTGAATTACAAATATGTTTTAAATTGTATTCTGCTTTTTGTAGTCCTTATGTGCCATGCCAATTCTTTTTATATTACATAGAAGTTGTTTCAGATTACTCACCAGGGGACTAAGGCAGTTGACAGAATGGTTGGAATTTTGGTGTTCTAAGAAAAAATTTATTTTGTATAAGCATGTATGTGGTCAGATCATTCTATGTGTATGCAACCTGAAATGCATATCAGGTATTATGCTTGTTTGGTACCTGTACATTTACTTTTAAAATTTTGTTTTGTTTTGATTTTTGTCATGTAGAATACTGCCTTGGTATAATGTGATCTGTATTTGTGTACCTTTTTTTTTTTACTTTCAAATCTTTAAATAAAATGTTTAATACTCATCAAGATTGGAACATGTTTAATATGTAGCATACCAGAGTTTTGTGAAAGAACAAAGGCATATCAAAATTTGTTCAAGAAGAAAAATGAAAATTTTAGAGTTTGGAATTTTGCTGTACTTAAAGCAACATTGGTAGTTCTGATGCCATATTGTAGACATCTACTCATAAAATATTGTTCAGTGTATTTTTTTTTTTTTTGCGGTACGCGGGCCTCTCACTGTTGTGGCCTCTCCCGTTGCGGAGCACAGGCTCCGGACGCACAGGCTCAGCGGCCATGGCTCACGGACCCAGCCACTCCGCGGCATGTGGGATCTTCCCGGACCGGGGCACGAACCCGGGTCCCCTGCATCGGCAGGCGGACCCCCAACCACTGCACCACCAGGGAAGCCCTGTTCAGTGTATTTTTAAACTCACCCCTCTATATCTCTTATGTTGGAAAACAAATTAGTAAAAAGTCAGCTGAAGAGAGAGCATTTTAACTAGTTTTAAAACTGAACCAAATTTAAACAGATGCAGAACAGTATGTTCTACAGTGATGTATTATAGAGTTCCAGAACTTCTCCTCTCTCAATTGTAGCTAGTGTCCATATATAAACAGGCATGAGCCTGGTATCCCACACTTACAAACCTCTTTACCATTACTTAAGCCTTTTCTTTCCTTTCCAAGGAGAATGAAATCTTAAGTGCTTTTACTTTTATCTTAATTGCCTTGTCAGAGAGCTAGAGCCTGTATATTAAAACCACCAAAGACTGATCTCCTGTGTCTTCTCTATTATTTTATCCTAATATCCCCTGTACCAAATCATAAATTTGGTTGTTTTCTTTGTGTTAATAAAATCCCAAAACAGAATCCAAAGAGGAGTTTGAAGCTTTAGGGAAATTTTGCATTCAATAGGGCAACCAGTTTCTCCCTGAGAGAGAAAGTCAATCTCCAATCTTTAAAATCCAACAGGTTGGTTTCTGGATAACACCCAACAGCAAGTCATTTGGTATATATGATGGTCTCCCTTCATGGATTTACCCTCCTATCCACTAGGACTTAAGGTATCAGTTAAGACCCAGATAGTCTGAGTAGTTTGTATCCAAAGTTTATTGTCCCAGAATGTTCATGGTGCTAAATAAGGCTAATAAAAAGACAGAATCTCTGCCCTTGATAGTCAAGATAGAGAACAGACACACTCAGAAAGATGATTGTCTCCACAGGAAATAGTCCAGTGATAAGAGCCAAATAAATGCAGAAAAATATACATTATGTGGCCATGTTAGGTTACAGGTTTACCAGTGAAACTTGTATGAATTTTACTTGATATTCATATATAATTGATCCATGCTATACGTTTTTTTAGATTTATGGTAGATTGCAAAAAGCTTTAAGAATTCATATATACATAATAAAATCTTAGATATTTCTATATACACACACACGCACACACACAGTATATACTATACTAGATATACTATATATAAGATTAATATATAAGATTGTTTTTGGCTTTTCTGCTCAGAAATATGAGTTGGAATTTACATGGACATGGGAGAGAAAATTATCAGATGCTCCTGCTTAGATTAGATTTTGTACAGTTCATCTCTGAAATTTATAATTAAGAGGAACCCAGCTCAGAATTTGAGAGTGATTTTTGGCTTGAAATGTGGCAGTGCAGTTCACCTTTATGTAGCAATTTGTGCCTTACTGGCATTAACACTGTATTTTTACTCCAATTACTATTTTTAACATTTTTACTGAAGAAAATGGAATTACAATTCTTCTAAGGATTAAGTGGCTGTTCCGTGTGATCTTTTACAGGCTATCCGAAAGTTCAACTCCATGCCAGATGTGTTCACTAGGCTTGAGAGAGCTTTAGCTCAAGTTTTTATTGACAGTTAACAGGTCAGAAACAAATTCTCATTGTGTAAGAAAGGACCCTTTGCTGGTAGAGGCGGGGCTCTTTTACCAGGAAAATTTTTTTTAAGCAAAATTTTTTTCTAAGGTAAATTTCTAAGTAAAATTTTTTTCTAGGCACTCTTGATTTTTATTTAAAAGTTAGATTTTTAAATTTAAATATCATGAAAGTATGTGCACTTGTGCGTCTTTTGAAAGTTTACTCAATCTGAAACAATATTTTAATGAAGAAATCTGAACCTATGTTAATGAGGATACTTTGCTACATTATTATTCCCTTCTTTAAGTTTAAATTTTTATTTCATACGTTTATTGAAGGCTATGTAATGTGTCCAGTACTATGCTGATCCTACAGGATTTGGAAAAGTTTTATTGTAAGGAATTTTTTTATGATACAAGGAATAAATTCATTCCAGAAAAGTTGGCTTAGGTTTAAAAGAAAAAAAGTCGGTGTGTGTGTTATCCTTTGAGGTAGGGGATATTTCCTATGATTAAAATAAAAATTAACATTCTCCCCCAAGTAGTGAGGTCTGAAAAATGTGGAAATGGGAGATAGCAGCATATATGGTTCTGTCTCAGAATGGTGATTCCATCCACTTCATCACCACCAGGGGCCAGTCTCTTGCTGTAATGAAGGTCAGACTTACCAGCACTTTCGCCCTCTGGAGAAGGCAGTATATTCTCTACAAGCCGGTTACCAAGAGGTTCCAGGATTTCATCAGTGCTTATCATGTGTGTTTTGAATTTACAGTTATCTGGGAGTCTGGCAAATTGTCATAGAACTGCTTTGCCTTCTTTGACTCTTCAGGGTGTTAGACCTTCCATATTTATTCAAAACAAATTAGGA
This sequence comes from Monodon monoceros, assembly GCF_005190385.1. Lineage (NCBI taxonomy): Eukaryota > Metazoa > Chordata > Mammalia > Artiodactyla > Monodontidae > Monodon > Monodon monoceros. Next base: position 95,612,333 of record NW_021703767.1, on the reverse strand, counting down.
CCTACTATGTGCCGGGCACTGGGGATATATCAAGCAAGCGTCTAGTCATGTCATACTTCATGCAGTCTGGGCAGTTTTCCATCTGTGAAGGATACCTTTAGCTGAAAATAAAACCAGGGCTGATTTTGGTCACTTAACTATAGAAGAATTCAATTAAAACAAAATGCAAGACATTGCCCACATGCTTTAGTTGTGGAACTTTCTATATCAGTTATTGCATGGTATCACAGGTTTAACCCATGAATGTTTGTAGACCCTCAGAGTATCCATTAAAAACATGATTTCAGGCAAGTTTTGACTGTGTTGCTATTTAACAAACACTAAACACTTTTGTACTGGAAGTAAACAGTTGAAAGCATCAGTTTGCCAAGGAAAGACATTTTCCTGCTGATTCCACTGAACATTAATTTCCAGCATGCTTCAGTTTCAGGCAGTCATTTACTTCATTGCCCAAAATAACTCTACAATGTGCTGTGAGCTGCACTAAACAACCTCACACCTTCTCCTTCACAGGTTTTTCATCAACAGATTTTTAGATTTGTTGTGTTACTGACACCATTTTATAATCTGCACATTGTAACTTGATAGAGCAGCTAGGAAGTATGAAATCTGTCCACTTACAAAGTATTCTTAAAAGTATAAGAATTCCTTTTTGTGAGCCTGCTTCTTTTTTGTTATATTCACTAGTTTGTTGTACTTTTTAGATTCCAAATACAAGTGATATATATGCAGTATAACGTGAACAAGCTAGTGGTTACCGGTGGGAAGAGGGAAGGGGGAAGGGGCAATATCAGGGTATTTGTATTAAGAGATACAAACTATTAGGTACAAAATAAGCTACAAGGATATATTGTACAATGTGGGGAATATAGCCAATATTTTATAATAACTATAAGTAGACTATAACCTTTAAAAATTGTGAATCACTATATTGTACATCTATAACTTATATTGTACAACTGTACTTCAATAAAGATTTTAAAACATTTTACCAAAAAATGGGGAATAGGTAAATATATTTTTCCAAATTTCTATAGTGATAGGAATAAAGGAAAGAGAAAAAAAATTCCTTTTTGTATCTCAAAACAGAGGTGAAAGATTGAACTTACGATGAGGCCTCGTGATTTTTATTTCTATCTGATTTTCAGTGATGCCAAAGGAGGTTAAGTTTCCCAAAGAAAGTTGCTCCTCACTGTTGGGTCCACCCAAATAGAAATAGTATTTATGGATTTTAATAGCTGACATGGGCCAGGCATGTGCCAAACATTTCACAGACGTCTCATTTAATCCTAACAATCCCGTGGCTGTCTCCCATCTCAGAGCTACTGAACTGAAGTCTGTGTAGGCAAGACCTGAGACTAGCACCTCAGGTGGTCTCAAGTTAAATTCAGAGAATTTAATCCGCTAGCCTTATTAATATGTACTATTATTACCATTCAACTGGTGGGGAAAAAATGGAGTTTTAGGGAGGTTAAGTAACCTTGCTCAGTCAAGGCCCATATGATTCCAGTACCTATTGTCTCTCAAGACAGTTATATAACATTTGCTCCAAATTCTGTCTCCTGAGAAATTACACACAGCTAATTAATGCCCTGTTCTTCAAACTCTCTCTGGCTAACTCCTTGATGGCCATCTCTGTGGGTCTGGCCCCTTCTCTGCAACCCTCCGTGTTGGCTCAACCCTGCCAGCCTTTTCCGGTGATGTTGTGCTCCATCTTTCCATGCTCTGAGCCTCCCACTTCATAGATATAGGAAGTACACTTTCTTGACTGGCCCAGGACTCCTTTCTTTCAAGCACTCAGAACTGTGTGGTAGCCCATCAGAAACTGTTCCTATATCCAACATTTGGTGTGAGCCTGCCTGGTGAAGTAATCCTGTGGCCGGCCTCACCCAACCACGACTTCCTCAGATCAAGACGTCCAGGACGCTGCTGATTTCTGGGAAACCAGGGTACCGCCTGAAACACACACACACCTCTAATCCACTAGGTGACTGCGAAGGTTTGTTCTTTTAGACATCTTGGAGTTAGTTATACCCATAAGCTTGTTATTTGTGGTGATGCTTCAAGATGTGACTCCAGCAAGATAGCCTGCCCTGCCCTCTCATCCGCATTGTTCTCTGTTCTCGCCCTTCCCAAACTCAACCTTCCTTCTTCCTTTCCCTCCTAACTGTCCTGTGTGCCCACTGGGACCCTCCTTCCTGGATAAATTGACATCAAGGCTCTCAGCCCATTCGTTGCACTCTCCTTCCCCTTCTGAATGAGAACGTTGCTTTTCCTGCCACCCTCTCAAGTGGAGGCTGCTCATTCTAATGGTTCCCAGGATTCAGCCTTCTCCTGCTCCCTTAAAGCTACTGCATACTATTACTCCTCCAACTTTGTGTAAAAACCCTGCTTCTTCAGGGTCTGTGCTATGTGGCTCAGCCTCTTTATCATTCAACATCCTCCTCCTCATTCCATTTCACTTGAGGAAGATGTGGTACCTGGCTCACTGCTCTACCCTAAAGCCAGCCATCTGTAGCAACCAGTGTCTCAATGGACCAGGGATCCAACATCCAATCAAACACCAAATCCTATCCTTTCTTCTTTCTTCTTTTTTTTTTAACTTTTTTTTTTTTTTTTTTGCTGTGTTGGGTCTTCGTTGCTGCGTACGGGCTTTCTCTAGTTGCGGCGAGCGGGGTTTACTCTTCGTTGCGGTGTGCGGGCTTCTCTTATTGCGGAGCACGGGCTCTAGGCGTGTGGGCTTCAGTAGTTGCGGCTCACGGGCTCAGCAGTTGTGGCTCGTGGGCTCTAGAGCGCAGGCTCAGTAGTTGCGGCACACGGACTTAGCTGCTCCGCGGCATGTGGGATCTTCCCGGACCCGAGCTCGAACCCATGTCCCCTGCACTGGCAGGTGGATTCTTAACCACTGTGCCACCAGGGAAGCCCCATCCTTTCTTTCTTATCAGTCTTTTTCCTACCACACTTGTTTCCACCTAAGGATTTTAACACATGCTGTCCCAATGCCTCCTCTCCTTTTGCCCTTTCTCAGGTGGGCATCTTATATGCTTCAGGCATGTGTGTCTCTTCCCCCGAGAGGACAACCTAGGGCCACCTTACTTAGCCCCCTCCACTATTGTCTCTCATTGCACTTTGTTTTCTTGACAGCATCGCTCACAATGTGTAATTGTATGTTGCTGATTTATTTTACCATCATCTGTCACCTCCACCAATCTGTATGTTCCATGAGGGCAGGGACCACGTCAATTTCATTTACTGTTGCAGTCCCAGCACCTAGAACAATGCTTGGCACATAGGCCCTCCAGAAACATTTATTAAATGAATAAATAAATGAGTGAATGAACAAACGTTAGCCATGTACTTTGGAAAGAGAGAGCTCCCACTGGCTTGTGGTTTCACCATGAATAGAGGTTGGCAGGGAAACTTTCATTGATCCAGCAGAGTTGGGACTAAGGAACCAGTACTTTTTTTTTTTTTTTTGAGGTACGCGGGCCTCTCACTGCTGTGGCCTCTCCCGTTGTGGAGCACAGGCTCCGGACGCGCAGGCTCAGCGGCCATGGCTCATGGGCCTAGCCGCTCCACGGCATGTGGGATCTTCCCGGACCGGGGCACGAACCCGTGTCCCCTGCAGTGGCAGGCGGACTCTCAACTACTGTGCCACCAGGGAAGCCCAGGAACCAGTATTTTTTTATAGACCACGCAGATCATTTTTATGCTTTAATAAAGTCTGGAAAACAGAACCAGGGAAGGGCCTTCACCCACACACTAAATGCTGACCTAGGCTAGATAACTTCTTGCTATAGTCGGGAAGGTGAGTCATTCTGGGCTTTTGTGGGATTCCCCAACACTGATGTAAACAGAAGCATTTAGCGAAGGCCCTCAATTACTCAGGTAATAAATGGAAATCAAGGGAAAAGGGACTCCTGAAAGATTGTAGAGACTGAAAGGTGTAGACTAATTTTAGTTTGTAATAGGTTTTCTGTTTTGTATGAGGAATTTTGGAGAGGAGAATTTCAGTTTATAGATTTCCTTTGTTGCCTTAACCAGGTGAATAATCCTATTGAAACTCCTCAATGGCAGCATGTTTCATACTCTGAAGATGATTTCTAGAGGTAAACAGGACATATTATCCCTTCTCTTTGGCCACATTGGAACTTCAGTTCTTCTCAGGAGAGAAGAAATGATGACCCAGAGAAGTTTTTTTTCCTAGCGCAATGAATCCCCAAAGATGTGGCTTTTGTCTCTTCGTTGAGCTCCCTGGTTGTATCTCAGGTGCTTGCCCTGGACCAGGGGAGCAGAGGATCTAGTTCAGAAGCTCGTCCAAGTCAGTGTTCACAGACCCAGAATAATATTCAATTAGTTCTGTACTCCAGGCTCCTTGTGATGGGATTTCTTGGGGGATGAGGGCGGGATAAGGATGAAAAGAGAGACTGCACCTCTCGTTTAGAATCCTATCCCTAGAAGCTCACACAACTACAGGGTCTCAACCACAGGCCGTGAGAGTCCTCATGTGGGTACCCTCTAAAGATAGCAGAGAATGTCCCACCTGGAATTCCCTTTCCTCTCCCCACCCTCCCCCATCCACCTTTACCACAGAGTAACCCACGCCCATCTCTGCTGCTAAGATGAGTAGGGGAAACACAGGGGTTGGAGGAGGGGAGGGAAGAACTGCAGTTGCCTTGCTTCTGTTTTCTGTTTGTTTGTTGATTTGGTTTTAATTCGATCACTTCTAAATTTCTTTAAAAAAATCAGACATTTTGCCTTGTGAGGATTAATGTCCTATGGCTACTTCTCCAGGTCTAGGTTTAAGATTCATACTCTCCCTGCCAGCACGATTCTTGGGCCTTTGGGGCTTAGAAGAGTATCTGTCTCCTTTTAAAACCTGGAGTAACCTTACAAAGTTCCCTTCTATTAATGCTGACTTGACAGAAAGCATGTCTGACTTCCCCTTCCCAATTTCCTATCTCTTTCACTCTGACTTCAGGCAAAGAGATGTTATAAATGGTGGTGGGCTGTACTGAAATACTGCTTTTGATATTGTAGGTTGGGCAGGGGTAGGAGTGAGGATCTAAGTGCCATTTCTGACACCGCCTATATGGGAAAAGATCTTCTATGTTCCAAACAAAGAACGGACAAACAAACTAGCGGACCTAGTATTACCATGGAAACAGTCCCTCCGTGTATGTATGGGTGGTCATACACGTAACACACATAAAGGCGGTGCCCTGGGGCATTCTCTCTATGACAGTCCTTTTGGGACCTTGGGGAATCCCCGGCCTCGCTGAGTATTACTTAGGGTAAGCTACACTGCTCTAACAAATAGACCCATAAGGTGATGGAAGTTCGTTTCTTCATCTCCTAACAGTCCAGGGCAGATGCTCTGCGTCTGGAGCTGGGAAGATGAGGCTGTTTCCCATTGACATTCAGGGCACCAGGTCTTAAGTGCCTTAGGGAAGGAAAGAGCTAGGGGACACATTCGTGGAAGGTGTTACAGCTCTGGCTTGGAAGTGACTTGCCTCACGTAGGCTCACATGGCTTTGGCCACAACTCAGTCCTATGGCCTTTCCTAAAGCAAGGGAGGCTGAGGAATGTCAGCCAGCTGTGCACCCAGGAAGAAGAGGTGGATAGCTTTAGAAGGCCTGCCAGCTGTCTTCTCTGTGCTGAGGCTGAGTTCCAGGCTGAACTGCATCAGATGAGAGACCCTGAATTGACCCTTGGAGGGGCATCAGCATATGATTCAGACTGAGAAGGAAGGGGTAGGAAGTCCTGCACTGATACTCAGAGGGTCACCAGCACAGCCCTGTTTCTGGTGGCTACAGCTGCTGTGTCCCACTTTGACTTCCTGCTTCAATCCCTGGCTCAGCTGGACTTCTACCTCCTTCCTTTCCTCTCCTCCTGGGCCTGCTCCCAGGCAGTGTGGCCTCAGGCTCCCAGTCTCTCCTTGCTACTGGGATCCACCAAGGAGTTTCCTGGTCCCTTATTCACTGGACTCCCTGGCTTTCAGCTCAAACGTCCTGTAAGTCCCCTACTGTTCCTCCTAAAGTGGACAACAGCACCGAGGCTCTTAGCTCTCGTACTGATGCCCCATCCCAGGCTATGCCCTTTATGGCCTCCCCTTGGCTTTGGCACGTTTGGTCTCCTCTTTTGTTTCCCTTACCTCCTCCAGATCCCCCTCCTGGCTGACTGCTGGTTTGGGAAGCTGTGCCTTTCACACTTGAAAACACTCAGCTTTTTTCTCCCCCCAAACTCCAGACTGCATCTGTGTTAGGTGCCTTCTCCTGCCTGGAACTCCCTTGCTGGAAATCATCTGTGACCTAGGCAATTCAGAAGACGTATAGACATAAAAAAAACTCGGTAAGAATCCTTCACTTGTCACTTAGCAGATGTCAACAGCTTTGCAATGGTGGAGTTTTTTATGTAGGTGATCTGCCACCTCCTTCCCCATCTAAGTTGGAAACCCTTGGTTTATATTTAATGAATTTCTTGTTATGTCCTAAGTATTGTGGCACACATATACTTTGTTTACTCCACAGCACTTAGCATATACTAAGCACTCACTAAATACTATTAATACTAGCTTTTCCTTCATCCATTTATTATTTTAAGGGAAATGCTTATTATAGTACAGAGTTAGATGATTTAAAACATTGCTACTCAGCCCTCAAAATAAGTATTACAAATGAAGGAATCATAGACAAGGCTGAACATATAGCTCTACTGAGGAAGAGTATGTTAAAACACTAAAGAGAAAGGTCATTTAAAACGAGAAATAAGTAAAGCTAGATATTTACTATACCATTCTGAAGTGTGCTTTGTCATTGTACTTATAGTGTGGTCTAGCTGTGTTTTTAACAGCATTATAACAGCATTACAACTACCTTTGAAAAATTTTTAACAACATTATAACTACATTTTGAAATGAGGATCTGTCTTGATAAAAATACAGAAGCTATAAAGACAATTATCATGTATGCAGCCTAAAAGTTGGCTTGACCAAGAAATTCTTTAGAGATTCATTTATATTGTTTGGTTCAGCGGCCCTGGAGAAGGAGTTGTAAGTTATAGAATGGTAGTCCAGATTTGAAAAGGGAGGTCTGCTAGGTCAGAAACAAATTCTTCTTTATAGAATCCGACTCATTTGAAATGAGGGAGAAAACTGATGGATGGTTTAAAAGGAAATGTTTGACTGAAGCCTGCCTGCTGTACCCATAGCTACCTGCCCACCAGAACGTGACTCCCTGGTGACAGCTGCACTAATTATAGAAAACAAGTTGAGTGGAAGAAGATGAATTATGTAAATTTACAATCACTGAGGATCCTGTTGGAGCCTTTAGGAATTTTGATTAATAAAAATAAACCTAGGATTTTCTTACATTGAAAAGCAATTAAAAGATGAAGGATAATTTGCTATAGTCTTAGAATAGCAAGGAAACATTTATTAACATGTTTTTATTTCTTACTGCTTATTCATTGTATTACATATAATTACATGTCCTTGCATGTGTATCATTTATTACTGTAAATTACTTGCTGGTAACAGCCATTTTGTGGATTGGAGAGGAAGTATAATGTTTTAGGCTGCATGTTTATATTTTTATTTTTTGTTTATGAAAAATAATGAAAGGTACCAAAAAAAAGTCATGTTTTTCATAAACCCATGCTATTAAAAGAGAAGACTGCAACTTTCTCTGCTCCATTTCAACCAGTTCTCTTATTCTAAAATATGAACCTAGCTTAAAAGCTGAGGATTAGAAAACAATCAGGAATGGTAAGCCACTCAATCTTCTAAAAGAAAACATTTTTGTTTGTGTTAATAGATGAGCCATTGAAACGAATACCTTAATAAAGATGCTTAACATGGTTCTTTACACATACAGAAGTTTCATAAACTCAGGCTTAGTGAATATGTTAACAAAAGTAAGTGAAACTGGTATTTAAAATTTTTTATTAGTGAAATATTACTCAACACAATTTAATATGCTGTGATTTTATTTTATTTGCTTATTTATTTTTGGCTGTGTTGGGTCTTCGTTGCTGTGTGCGGGGTCTTCGTTGCTGTGTGCAGGCTTTCTCTAGTTGCGGTGAGCAGGGGCTTCTCTTGTTACAGAGCACAGGCTCTAGGTACACGGGCTTCAGTAGTTGCAGCATGCGGCCTCAGTAGTTGAGGCACATGGGCCCTAGAGTATGTGGGCTTCAGTAGTTATGGCACACAGGCTCAGTAGTTGTGGTGCAGGCTCTAGAGCACAGGCTCAGTAGTTGTGGTGCATGGGCTTAGTTGCTCCGTGGCATGTGGGATCTTCCCGGACCAGGGATCGAACCCGTGTCCCCTGCATTGGCAGGCGGATTCTTAACCACTGCATCACCAGGGAAGTCCCAATATGCTGTAATTTTAAATGACTCTTTTTTCCTACTCAGACACATTGGAAATGCTGCTAAATTGTTTCAGTCGCCAACTCACTGAACAACAACAACAAAAAAAGACATTGGGCTTCCCTGGTGGCGCAGTGGTTGGGAGTCCGCCTGCCGATGCAGGGGACACAGGTTCGTGCCCCGGTCCGGGAAGATCCCACATGCCGTGGAGCAGCTGGGCCTGTGAGCCATGGCCGCTGAGACTGCGCGTCCAGAGCCTGTGCTCCACAACGGGAGAGGCCACAACAGTGAGAGGCCCGCGTACCGCAAAAAAAAAAAAAAAAGACATTACTTGCAACATATTAGGAAGGTGAAGGGTCTACCACTAAGGCAGCACAATTCACAGGAAAGTTTCTGTTCTCACTCCCCATCATCATAGCATTTTGACTAAGCAGGGAGAACACCATTACATCAGGATCAGAAAACCATGCGAATGCAAAATGCTCTATGTTTATTGCCACTCTTAATTCCCAAGTATGTATATTTTAATAATCTACAGTTCAGGGGAGAGTACCCAAGCCTTTTCCCAAAGGCAGATCTCTCACGATTTGTGCTACACTGAAAACCTCTGTACAGACAAAGCACAGCTCAAGGGTACCCGAGTGTTCATATTTAGCACTGACACAGAGCTTTCATCTGTAACGTGCTTTACAAACATTGACTAATTAAGAGGAACAACACCCCTGCAAGGTATTTAGCAGGATGCAAAAATGAAAATTTACAAGAAAGACAGCCAGGATGCATAAATTATGAAGTGTTAAATCAGCATGACCTGGAAACCAGCAAGACTCCCTCCTCCTTTCTTGCCATGACAGTCTTTTAGATTTTATGCCAGGTGATGGTGGTGGTGGGGTGATGTCTGGGTGGGAGGGCTGTGATAAAATTTGAAGTATCACATTTGCAAAGGGAATTGTTCTACTAGCTCAGAGAAGGGGCTTCAAGAATATAATCCATTTAGAAGTACCCGAGAGAATAGGAAATCAATACAGTATTTAATTAATCTACTGCAGATTGACTTCATATAAAGGAACCCCAACCAGGAAAGTATCAGGCTAGGAAATCTGACAGTGCACAGTTGGAGAGTCTAAGAGGGCAGGAAAATGGCCTGGGGTGTAATCTGCATTTTCCATTCTTTCATGGAGGTGTGGGCGGGCATCGTGACTGTCCTGGGGTCTGACTGCAGACTTCCCTCCCCTGTTCTATGAAAGCAGTCTCAACAGGTAACAGCATTACACAAATGGTGAGTGGAATAAGTTCAGTAGCTTTTAGAGGACAGAATGGACTGTCATTCAGTTTAGGGCTTTGGATGAAGAAGACTGGGATTCTAACTAGTGCTGTAACCCTTGTCTCTGTTTCTTATTTATTTATTTATTTGGCCGACCGGCATGTGGGATCTCAGTTCCCGGACCGGGGATCAAACCCGTGTCCCCTGCAGTGGAAGCGGGGAGTCTTAAACACTGAATTCCTCTTCATCTTTATATGGTTTAATAATCTCTCTCAAAGAGGTGCTGGAAAATGAAATGAAATGGACATGAAAATGCTTAAGAACAAGAGTAGATGCTCAATGAACTGTAGTTCTCTTCTCCTTACTGTCTTTGGTGAACTGCAGCTATGAGGCAGGTTCAGTTCTGTCTCAACCTCAGGAGGTCTGCCATCAGTGGAAGCAGTTATAGAGTCAGGACCCATCTCAGATGCCCTCTAGAACCCCCGAGGGCCCATGTTTAACATGAACCACATGAGCTACTGAGCACCTGCAATGTGGCTAGTCCAGTCCAAGAGATGAGCTCTCACTGTAGGCTACAAGCCAGATTTCGAAGACTTAGTAAAAGAAAAAGAATGTAAAGTATTTTATTCATAATTTTAATATTTATTATATGTTGAAATGAGAATATTTTGGACATATTGGGTTAAATAAAATATATGAAAATTACCTCTTTTCACTTTTAAAAATTGTAGCTGAGTGGGGCTTCCCTGGTGGCGCAGTGGTTGAGAGTCCGCCTGCCGATGCAGGGGACATGGGTTCGTGTCCCGGTCCGGGAAGATCCCACATGCCGCGGAGCGGCTGGGCCCGTGAGCCATGGCCGCTGAGCCTGCGCGTCCGGAGCCTGTGCTCCGCAACAGGAGAGGCCACAACAGTGAGAGGCCCGCGTACCGCAAAAAAAAAAAAAAAGAAAAAAAAATTGTGGCTGAGGAAGACAGTTACAGGGATGGAACCCACGCTTCCACTGCCAGGGAAGTCCCTTCACATTACGTTTCTATTAGGCAGTATTGTCTGGGACTTGGAACATAACTCTCAAATATCTTAGATCATGTACTTCATCAGTGAAAAAAATTTTGAAAATGCATCCCCGAATATATAAATTTTTAATTTATAAGTATAGTTTATAAACATTAGAGACATACAAAAGCAGAAAGCAAACAGATGGATAGAAGTCTTGGTATCTTCTTCTCACACCCTGATGATCACAAGTGTACCCCTAGGGTGTGCACAGGCCCTTTGGAAATTGCTACCTTAGAAAGGGCCCTTGATGAGGCAAAGGGCTCCCACACTCCTTTGGGGAGTAGGGGAAATGGGGGATTATAATTGGAGAGAAACAAAATTACAATAAAATTGTAACAACGTACAGATCGCACAAGTACAACCAAAGTAAAATATTATAAATGTAACAACATGAGTAAGAAAAAAATGCAAACAGTAGGCTCCCCTCAGCTGCAGCTGCAGAATTGTTGAGTGGGGGGTGGCCAAGTGAGAGGCCATGAGATCTAGCCGGAAGCTCCCTCTTTGTAGATCTTTACAGAAGATTGGAAGATGTCAACTGTCTGAATCAAAGTTATGGAGGAGGGACTAAGGAATACCCTAGGTGTTGCTTGGTAGCTTCTTCTCTCACCACTCTCATACGCAAAAGAGGGGCAAATCCTGGGTTTTAAAAATTCACTAAGAAGAGGGGGAAAGGAAAGTGCCAGGGAGGAAGGGAGTGGAGAAAGAGCCGGTGCCTATGTTTTCAGGTCCTATGAGCAGAGGTGTGGAGGTGTGGAGTCCCACTCCGTGTAGGACTCCACAAAGTGACAAGATCTTTCTGATGAGAAGTGTTGGGAGATGCTACGATTTGAGGGCAGCAGAGAAAGACTCCTGTGTCCAAGTTTGCCCCAAGAACCAAAGAGATTATGGGCTTGGGTGAGGCATGAGGCCTTATGTGTGCTAGAGACCAGAGGACCTGCCCCATATATTCTACAATACATGAGACAATCTGGGACTCCTGGATGACCTTAGGGATGGGAAGAAGCCCAAATCATGACTGAGATTAATTTCCTGGCAACAGAATTATTTGAATTAGAGATACATAGAAATGTGACATGTTTTTAATGAAAAATATCATAATTATTAAATGTACATAGTTACATAGTTTAAAATGTGAAATAGAGTATATGTATACCTGATTCACTTTGCTGTACCCCTGAAACTAACACATTATAAATCAACTATACTCCAATAAAAAAATTTTTTTTAATGTGAAATAGAAATGAAATGAAAAGTCCCTTGTCCTACCTCCACACTCCAGATTCCCACTTCCTAGGAAGAGCCACCTTCAACTTTTTTAGCTATTTCTTCTCACGCTTACCTCCATAATTCTAAATAAGGTATTCTTACTATTCCTGAAGTTTTTGAGTTTTATATATTGCCTAAGAACTTCTCACTATAGAAGATGAAAGTTCACACACAAACACACACACACACACACACACACTTTGCCTCCCCTCTGTCCTCTCAATATAGTTATATGACAATTTTGTAATTTTGGTTATTAATAGAGTATTTACATTACTATGACGGTGCCAATTTTATTCACAGCAGAGCCAGGTAATGTATTGTAATTTCCTTTCTTGAAAAATTTTTCTTTTTTCTAAAGTTAATAAGTACCTTAAAAATTTGGGGTTTTTTTTATGAACCTATGAACCACTCATTCGTTCTCGAATTTTCTCACTACACAGTAAGGCCCTCTCAATGTGTTCAAACATTAGGAAGTGTGTCATTTTTCTGTCATTTCTCACTTTCCTGCATTAATCTGGACTGGAACATGCTTGTCATCCTGGGGCTTCCTTTCACCATCAGTCTCACATTTCCCTTTGCCCTCATTTCTTGAATTTTTTTTTTGTTGTTGTTCTTGTGGGTTTATGCTTACTTTATTTATTTACTTCACTTAAAAAATTTTTTTTAAATTTTTTGGCTGTGTTGGGTCTTCGTTGCTGTGCACGGGCTTTCTCTAGTTGTAGCGAGCAGGTGCTACACTTTGTTGCGTGGGCTTCTCATTTGTGGTGGCTTCTCTTGTTGAGGAGCACAGGCTCTAGGCGCACGGGCTTCAGTAGTTGTGGCACTCGGGCTTAGTTGCTCTGCGGCATGTGGGATCTTTCTGGACTGGGGCTCGACCCCGTGTACCCTGCATTGGAAGGCGGATTCTTAACCACTGCACCACCAGGGAAGTCCCCATTTACTTTACTTTTAATGAGGGTTCAAGAAGATGCAGATGTTATTTTTTTTTTCAGGAGTGCTGCTTATCAGGTAGTAGTAGGAATGTGACATTTCCCAGTCTCAGTCTTGTAGCGTAAACATCATAGCAGCCTCACAGAAACAGCAGCAGCTGAAAACGAAGTCCATGCACTGATGCAGCACCAGTGACACCCTGAAGAGAAGCTCCTTCTCCAGCTGGAGCTGACTCCAACCATCTGCATGACAGACTGCAGAGTCAAGTGTAGAGCCCTCTTAAACTCTACTAACTCACTAATTGGGGCTACAAAAACCACACTGTATAACTCATAACATCATTCTGTAAGTTCTGGAAAGCAGCTCTTAGTCATATGGGAAAATAAATGCTTCAGTGACTGTGGGTCATTTATCTCTCAGAACCAAAGCAGCTCCTATGGCCAAAAGTGGGACATTGAGCAAAACTAAAGTGTAATGCATTGAGATATATCAAATGTGCTAAAATCCGTGAGTTCATAAGGGCACAAGAAATTAAAACCCAAAAGACTCCTTGGTCATCTTTGGAGGATGCTCATTATTCTGAGAACTGGTAAATAAAAGCAAAGAATCAAACATCCTGCCTTTCCTGAAAAAAAAAAAAACCCCAAAAACTGTACTTCAGGTTAACAAATAGATGACAACAGAGAGCTCTTCTTTAAAAAAAACTCCAGCTAATAAATGAGGAAGGAGTAAATAAGTGCAACCCCTATTGAAATAATGGATCCAGGCAATGATCATCAATGGTTACTGAAACCATTTCCTGAACTGCTGGGGAACTTTATCTATTTATCTATCTATCTATCTATCTATCTATCTATCTATCTATCTATGCCACACTATGCATCATGCAGGATCTTACTTCCCTGATCAGGGATCGAACCCGTGCCCCCTGCAGTGGAAGCACAGAGTCCTAACCACTGGACCGGCAGGGAATTCCCCAATGGAGAACTTTATAATAGATGGATCAGGCTGACAACATCTGGAAACACTGATCAATCTTAATATTACAAAAAAGAGAGACAAGGAGACAGTATGTGCCTCATGCGATGTAAACAGGAAGTACACAGCACTGCCAATAAAATATTCTTGCCAACAAATTACACACAATCTGATTGTCTCTAGATTTTACTACCACTGTAACAGAAAACAGGGAGCGGGAAGATGATAAATTGACATTATAGGGAGGCAGTCAACAAAATCATCAAAAATCAGAATATAGGAAACTCCTATAGGACAAATGACACAGTTTCTTGCACAAATAAATGACAAGGAAAAAGGAGTACCTGTGGATTAAGAGACTCAAGGAACCCATACCAAGCATGGTATGTGGCTCTTGATTCAAACATGCCAACCATAAAAACAGTCAAACAAGCAAAACTTTATGAGACAACCAGGCACATGTGAACCCTGACTGGATACTTGATGATATTAAGGGATCATTGTTAGTCGTTTAAGGTATGACTCTGGGATTGTGATTATCTTTTAAAAACTTCTTATCGTTTAGAGATACACACCAAAGTAAAGAGAGTCTCCTATTGCCTGCCTTCCTTGTCCCACAAACTCTTATCCCATCGGGTTGGTTCTCTTTACAACAGTCAGAAAAGCTAGTGTAGATGCTCAGGCCCTCTCTGGCTTGTCACAGAGCCTGCTCTGTGTGAGCCCTTGGCGTCAGCCTAAGTCTTGAAGGAAGAGCCAAGGCAGCTGGCCACTGTGAGTGTTAGTAATTGCTGAGTAATTGTAATTGCTCAGTATTTGCTGAGAATGTGTGCCGGGACCAGCGATAAGGAGTGGTGAGGGCTGTGGTAAATTGGAGAGCACACTCTCTGTCTGAAGACATTCAAATGCAATGCTACAGGGAGGGAGGGAGAGAGAGAGAGAGAGAGCGAGGATGAACCAACACTGGAGGCCAAAGAGCATGGATCCAGGCTATAACCTTTAGCCAAATTGGTGGTCCCTGCAGCAGACCTAAACCTATACTTGAGCTGAATGTAGACTTTTTTTGAAGTACAACTCTTGGCCATATCCATCTCTGTGACAGTCAGTACAGAACTCTAGTGCCTACTCACAGTGGATTAGAGAGTGTTATGCTTATCAAACTGACAAAGCGAGAACTGGTAGGAAATGTGCTACCAGGAAAAAGGCAGTCCCTTGAGGAGCCTGTCTGTGTTGATTTAATGATAAGAATCTGTACACCAAGGGTGTCAGCCAGACAGGAAATCCATCCTGGTGGAGAGTCAGAAGTGCCCCAGTTGGACTGACAGGCTGTGGCCACATTGATTGGCTCCAAAGGGCATCGTTATACACACAGGCAAAGGGCGTATCTAGACTTTGCGGTCACCGGAGACTTTCCTGGGGCACTGAAAGGGAGTATAGGGAAGGCGATTAAGGGCCCTAAGAGAGAGGCAGGAAATCTACTTCTTCTTTTCTCCCTGTGATCGATTGATTTTTATTCAATTTAAAGATAATTCTGAGGTTCTTCCTAAATACTAGAGAAATATCAGAATGTGGTAGAAATTATTTATTAAAAAATGGAATTTTTTGGGTGTGTTTCAGGATCTTGCTGAAAGGATTGTTCATTTATTTGGTGGGTTAGCAGGAAGGCTGACTGTAGCAACTGCTGCACTGTCAAGAACAAACACTTCTTGAGAATACGATGAAAAGGAACCATACCAAACGCTGTGGTGGATATAGGCATGAGTAAGACACAGTTCCTGCCCTGCCAGATCTTACACTACAGTTGAAAATCTGAGATCATAAAATTACACTAAAAAAAATATATTACACTATAAGACATAATGTGGTAAATGTAAATGACTATGAAATTAGGAAAGGCAGAGATGGACATGCAAAGCTTCACAAAATATATGGGGACTGAAAGCTTTGAAGGGTGGCCTGAATTTCAGTACGTGTTAAAGGGAGAGAGAGCTTTAATCCCATCTAATTCTGTCATGGTATACTAGATGTTGCCAGGGCCTGAATGTCTGCATTCCCTCGAAGAAACTGCCTTGCCCAAAGGCTCTTGCAGGCAGTCATGCTTTAATGCCCACAGCCCACTATTCCAGCAGGTTAGGCAAGAGGTGGTTTCCTGACCCAGGACTGTCACTCCCAGGTGTGACCTGACTAGTACAGCCTGGCTTAGAAGGACATTCTGAGCCCATGAGAGTCTTCTTTTTGATAATTTAAATGTAGAAACATGAAAGAGCTCAAGTGAAAGGATGCCATGTGTAAGTCAAAGTTATGAAGGAAAAAAGGTGGTACCAGGCTCCCTTGGAGCCGAGCGCTTTCTGGTTCCAATAACAGGTGTCCTTATAATCCTCCACCTGTAAGTGACTTGAAGTAAGTGGAATGGAAAACTGTTCCTTAAACAAATTATCTGATTAAAATCTATGGGCAAGATGAATGGAAATAGTAACAGGGCTTTTTTTCCCCTCTCTTAGCTCTGAGACTCTCTTGGTAGAAACACCCTGAAAGTCATCTGAGTAATTATAAGGTGGACATTGACCTTACATTTGTATGCAAGAGGATGTGACGAATGGCATGTTACCCAGAACTTCCGGTTTCTCTTTGTTTTACCTCCAACTTCTTTCCCACCCTCCTTCATTTCTTGTCTCATGGATGAAAGGAGAGCAATGAGAAATTAAAGGGGGGAAATAAAATCAAACCAAGTGTAGAGTGAACACAGAACTGTAGATGGATGCAGTCTGGAAATTTGCTTCTGAGCTTCTGGGGGTTTCATGGTTAATAAGAACATTTTTAGTATTTGTGAGATAGAAGCAAAACAGTTGAGGCTCAACAGAAGTTTCTCTCATGGGTCCTCATAAAGGGAATAACCATTCTCAACCAACAGACGACAGGTGGCTCTTAGAAAAATCCTACAAAGGAGGGGAACTCCCCTTGTTTTAAGCATGAACATTTCGGATGGTTGATTTGATCCAAGGAAAAAGAATCTAAGGGGGAGAAAACATAACATGCCTAAGAAGAGTGGATGGCCTTCCAGTCCTCTAGGTAATCTTTGATGAGCAGCATTCCTCACAGCTATGTTTTGGTAAGAATTAAAGGGCAGAGAGGTTATATCCTGAAGGGGAGAAGTTGGATACAGCTGATAACACCAGAGGAATATTTCTGCCATTTTGATATGTGGACACTCAATGGCGCAGGTGTCATAGTAGGCATCATTTTCTGGAAGCAAGGGGCCAAGCTTGGAGAGGAGAAACCAGACGATCTTCCAGTTTAGGTAGAAGTCTCAACTGAATGTCTGAACAGGTGTGGGGCTGCTAGTGGGGACACAGAGGCCTGTGGGAGACTGGACTCATTTCCTTTTTGGCCGACCATGATCTCTGCAGTGTATACTTTATGGAGGGCCTTAGGAGTCTACATCAGTGTCGATTGTTTACAACTAAATAATTCGGTAACATTTATTGGCAAGTTGTTCTCCATTTTCTTACAATTATGCTAATGCAATGTCTTATCCATTTTTAAATGTGTAAAACATACTGAATACTTGGCACTTGTCCATCCAGGAGAAAGTGACTAAAGCACGTGAGAAAAATATTATGGAGAGCTTTTTTTGACACGCTGATTTATTTAAAAATCAACAAAGCGGCTAATGGAACGTTGAGGTAATAATTTCACATTTATATTAAGCTTTAATGAGCCCACGTGGTTTCTTTAAAATCTACATTATCTGTGTAAAGAAAACCTATTCATTAGAAACCCAGTCCCTGATTTTGGTAACAGAGCCAATATTCATAGCCCACAGAGGCCAATTCTAGTGAGCTTTAAAATTCAAGATATTTAACTTTATGAATATAAGACTTTATTATCAACACATTTCCCATGCTGTCAGTTGAAAGAATATGTTGACCACCTACTGTAACTAATTTAACTAGTAAATAATTGAAATATTAATGGTCAAAACAATAGAGTTGTTAACATTTTTCTTAGGAAAATAACTTTTATACTTATATTAGGCTTATTTGCAAATAATCATTTTACTGCCTGAGGTTTTAATATATAACTTTATAATTTATTTATAAAGAAAAATGTATATGTCAATTCCAATTGGCTAATTCTATATTTTTCTGTTAAATTGTGCAAGGAGAAAGTCTAATTGGTCTAATTGATTCGTATGAACTTCTCTGGGCTGGGCTTTTTGGGTCAAAGTCTAGGTTGTTGGCCAGCCTATGGTTCGGATCCCCACTCCTGATCCACTCAGTGAACACCCTTTGTTCAAGGAAAAGTCTAAGCCCACAGCAAGGAATTGTGACCAGGGCGGGTTCTGGTATAAGAGGATGGAGGAGATGCATGCATCACGATTGATGTATTTCATAGTAGAATTTTCCAGTCTTTCTGCATTGTTAACAACACTGATACAGGACCTTGTTATACGTCTTTTTGCATTTGTCCACTAAATTTGTTAGGATGAATTTTCAGAAGAGTAACTGTCAAGGGTCAAACGGTATAAAAAATTTTAATTTTGCTACCTATCTTGCTAAATTTTTACCATTATATGTCTCCTGGTCTCTTAATATTTCACTTACTAAACACCAAGAATATAATTCTCCCTCTTTTCATGTGTGTAAACGTGTAAGAAAGAAAACTTTCGCTTCTGTAATCAGCTCACAAACATGGTTGAGTCTCACAACCTTGTTCTCTTCCTTTTTTTTTTTTTCGTGAAACTGCTTATGAAAGATTTTTAATGTTATTTTGGGAAATATTCCTATCTCTAGAATGTTGTTTTACTTCAAGAAAACGTTAGGGTGGCTTGACTGCTGCTGGTGAGGCTACCATCCAAGAAAGAGGAAAAGATCAAATTCCAGGTGCTCTTTTTTTCACTTAATTTTGCAAATTTTGTAAAAGATTAATTAGAAAAACGCCAAACCGCTCTCAGGATGGTGGAACAGCTGACAAAGTTTGGAAAGTCGGGCCAGGCTGTTCTCTCAGGAAAGTTTTCACTTGCAGTCTGCCCTGCCTGCCCGAGTGGCTGGTATGAGCGATCCTGTTCCCGTGGGTGTCACACTTCAGGGAGGAGAATTCTTCCCCGTGCTTTTCTTTATACTTCCCTTGGTGTAGAGCTTCTCAAATTGAGAGGGCAGAGAAGCACCTGGGAATTTGTGGGAACTGGAGATTCCTGTGCTCCAACCCCTGAGATTTTCTAACTTGGTAGTTCTGGGGCCCAAGGACCTATATGTTTAACAAGTTCCTCAGATAACTGGCACAGGTGCTTGATAAACCGCACTTTGAGAAAAATTGCTTCAGGGACTTAATGGGTACTTTTGGGGTGAGAGGAAATGAAAATTAAGTTTTCTATTTAGGGACTTCCCTGGTGGCACAGTGGTTAAGAATACGCCTGCCAATACAGGGGTCATGGGTTTGAGCCCTGGTTGGGGAAGATTCCACATGCCACAGAGCAACTAAGCCCGTGCACCACAGCTACTGAGCCTGTGCTCTAGAGCCCACGAGTCACAACTACTGAGTCCGCGTGCCACAGCTACTGAAGCCTGCGAGCTTAGAGCCTGTGCTCCGCAACAAGAGAAGCCACAACAATAAGAAGCCCGGGCACTGTAATGAAGAGTAGCCCCCGCTCAACTAGAGAAAGCCCGTGTGCAGCAACAAAGACCCAAAGCAGCCAAAAATTAATTAATTAATTTTAAAAAAGATAACTGATGCATAAAAAAGTTTTCTATTTAAAAAAAGTTTGTTCTATAAAAAAATTGGTTATGCTACACTTTGTTTTGGTAAGTCAGTTCTGGGTCTTATCAAACAACTTTCTTAAAGAGAATATTGAAATCTGTCTCCCCAATACTTCACAAATAAGAATGCTATTGGCCCTTGCTTTGTCCTACTATCCATCCTGTTTAATTGACTTATGTGTTCACAGTCTTCCATTCCTAAATCCTCTGGTTCTGTTCTTTTTGGACCATGCCAGAATCCACTGAGGAGCTCTACAGTTTCTCCTGATCCTACTTTAGGAATTAGTATTTTGAAGACTAGCCCCTTGGACAGGTCAGGGCGTATGTGTGGAGGTTATTTGGCTGTCTGCCAGGAAAGGACCAGGCTGATGTTATCTGGGTTAATTAGAGCCTGGCTCTTTGCCTTGACGGTTCAGATACTTGATTTTGTCAACAAACAGGACTGGATCTGGTCTGTGAGCAGGTTCACTTTAACCAAACTCACAGCACCTGGTGCACATGACCAGCCTGCCACGCATTTGTTTACAGTTAGAGAGGAACTGGAACATTTCCACCATTCGAGTGCTTTGGGACGTCCAATCACAATCAGAAGTTTGCTTCCTGGGTAAGAAATCAGAATAAGGGAGGTTCAATACATAATTTGCTTTCTGATACCTTGAGGCTGAGGCATTCATTGCCACAATGACCAGATAGCCTTCTGAGGGATACATTTATTTTGTAGATTTGTTCATGCTACCAGTTAAATTTTAATCTGACCAGAGAACTATCTTTTCTCTTCAAAGTGACTTTGCCTCTCTCTGCTTCCCTCCTTTCTTTCTTTTTGTTTATTTTACAGGTAGTTCTTATTATCCTTTATCCCTTTGAATATCCTTTTCCCAAGTTATTGTGTGGAGTAGGAGATAGAAATGCAGTTTACAATTACTGGGTAGGGCACTTCATAGTTGTGCCCTAGTGTTTCTGCACTGCTCGCAGTTTTCTTTTGATTCTTATCTTGACACTGCAAGCCAACTTTACTATTTGTATCTTGTTACAGAAGAAAACCTATTTTCAATGATTAGAGAGCTGTCCTGTTCAATATGGTAGCCACTAGCCACATATGGTGGCTATATATATATATATATATCTCTTTTTTTTTTTTTTTTTTTGCGGTACGCGGGCCTCTCACTGTTGTGGCCTCTCCCGTTGCGGAGCACAGGTTCCGGACGCGCAGGCTCAGCGGCCATGGCTCACGGGCCCAGCCGCTCCGCGGCATGTGGGATCTTCCCGGACCGGGGCACGAACACCGTGTCCCCTGCATCGGCAGGCGGACTCTCAACCACTGTGCCACCAGGGAAGCCCCTAGATATACTTTTTTTAAAATTTGGGGAACTCCCTGGAAGTCCAGTGGTTAGGACTCCGTGCTTTCACTGACGAAGGCACAGGCTCAATCCCTGGTTGGGGAACAAAGATCCCACAAGTCTCATGGCATAGCCAAAAAGAAAAAATTTGGTTTCTTAGTTGTACCAGACACATTTCAAGTGCTCAACATGTAGGTAGTGTTTCCTACTGGGCAGC
Source organism: Monodon monoceros (assembly GCF_005190385.1). Lineage (NCBI taxonomy): Eukaryota > Metazoa > Chordata > Mammalia > Artiodactyla > Monodontidae > Monodon > Monodon monoceros. The sequence continues at coordinate 95,591,162 of NW_021703767.1, read as the reverse complement.
ACAGATATAGAACATGTCCATCATTGCAGAAAGTTCTACTGACCAGCACTGGCCCACAGCCTCCTACATTTAAAAGAAGTGAGAAGATCCTTAAATATCTCATATGCCAAAGGCAAGAAAAAATGATTAAAAACAATTTTAGTTGTTTTTTTTTTTGGTTGAGGACTCTATTGCTAATGAGATTTAGCAGTTTATAACTAAGTCCAGTGATACATAAAATTGAAGTGTGTGGGTCTTTCTGCCACTATCCCATCCTTCCACTTCTTCTTCAGCCTCTCTTGTTTGAAAGTAACAGAAACCCACTCTGACTAGCTAAAGCAGAAAAAGGGGATTCTGTTCAAATCTGCAGGATTATCCAAGGACAGGAGTACAGCTCAGCCTGGAACCAAACTGGGACCTAAGACTTAGGTCTTATCAGCACTCTATCTGCTCCTCTCTGCACCTGCCTCATTTTGGCTTCTCTCTGCAGACCAGCTTACACTGCTTTTCTACTCCATGATACAGCAAGTATGACCACCAATAGCTCCTGAGATTATATTACCTCCATTCACTATGTCAGCTAGGCTGAGGCTAGACTCTTTCAGTGCTCATTCCAGTCATCTCTGGGAAGGTGTTCATTGGCCTAGCTCAGCTCAGGTGTCTATTCCTGGTCCAATGGCTGTGACTGGGGGCAAGGACAACCATAGCTGCATGAAGCCTTGCTGCCATTACCATGTGGTTTAGAGAGTGCGACAGGAGCCAGGAAAAGACACAGCCAGGAAAAGACACAGAGCTTGGCAGCCAACCCCATGGGAGGCCACCGCAATTCTCACTGTATCATCTGGTGTCCCAGGACTCCCCTCTTTAGTCATTTACCTGAACTATACACTCCCTGAACTATTTCCCTCCCTGAACTATACCACGAATACGCTCTATTTCTACATCCTCCTCTAAGTAAAGTTTCTTTATCTTGTGTACCATTATAATAGGATTATGCTAGAAGGGCAATTATTCTGATATTGACAGCAAACTGTAGCAAAGATTCAGATAAACCTAGAATATCAGTTTTCTCATCTGATAAATGAGGATTATTTTGTCTAGCTTAAGGTAGTTTTTGAGGTTTAGAGTTTAGTAATAATAATAATGCTATTCCCTTCAAAGTAATACATTTTCAGTTTAACCTGGATATTAATGGAAATAAAATATCTTATGGGAATTTCAAACACTGTGTCAGAAAGGCAGTGGGGGAGATAAAAACTTTAGTGACCCTGAGGTCATATAATATAAACTTTAATTCTATTTTTTTTTTACATCCAGATTGATCCCGCATAGAACTCAGATTTGAAAATCAAGTATAATCTTTTTCATAATCTGAGGGGAAGGATTTACCTAGCTGTGTGATTTTGAGCACAACTTTGTGCCAGTTTCTTCATCTATAAAATGGGATAATAACAGCCACTACCTCACTGGCTTGTGAAGATTAAATGAGTTATCATATGTAAAATACAATAGAACAAGAGCCTAGCAATAGTAAACACTATGTAAATGTTAACACTGATTATTATTCTTTGACACATTGTTTCTTAAACTGTAGGTTGGGATGCATTAGTAGCCAATTAAAATACAAAGAAACAGACCAGAGCAGAATAAAATAGTAGAGACCGCTGCACATGGTACAGGTATTATTGTGGGTTGTGATAAATATGCCATAACAATTGGTACAATGCTACCTACTCTGTAAGTTTCAATATGTGCTCTTTTTGGGCTAATTTGAATCGGTTCTTAAAGCTTATTTGAATGAATACCAAGAAGACTGAGAAAATGAAGAATGGAAAGTCCACTGATTGGGGGTCAGATGCATTTAGTTCTAACCACTGTTCTGCCACTGATCAGCAAAGTGGTTTGACACATGACCTGAACTCGACACCTCTTTTATTAAAAAGGGAATTTCTTGTATGTATCTCAAAGGAAAGTGTGAAGCACTGTGAGCCCTTATAGCCCAGCACTACACATGAATTAGACAACACCTCTCAACTTGTCGGTTTTGAATTATAGCTTGGCAACATCATAGGGCTAATTATGACTCCTCCCATTTTTTTTTTTTTTTTTTTGGTTTGGAAAAAAAACACACGAAGTTCTCTGATTTGCAATAAATGCAACTTTGCCAAATTCTCTAACCACTCATGAAATTCCGAGAAGTGACAACGAAATACACTTAATATGTCTGTTATGTTGATTTTAGAGTTTATTGCAATTTAAGCCTGAAAATTCAAACATTTCTAACATCACCTTTTTCTATTTTACCCTTTCCTTTTTGCTTTCTTTCTCTTACTTCCATTCCAATTCCGTAGGGCCCAAGTTAAAACCTGAAGAAAAGGGCTTCCCTGGTGGTGTAGTGGTTAAGAATCCGCCTGCCAGTGCAGGGGACAAGGATTCGAGCCCTGGTCCGGGAAGATCCCACAAGCCGTGGAGCCACTAAGCTCGTGCGCCATGACTACTGAGCCGGCACTCGAGAGCCCGCAAGCCATAACTACTGAGCCCGTGCACCTAGAGGCCATACTCCGCAACAAGAGAAGCCACTGCAATGAGAAGCCTGCGCACCACAACGAAAAGACTAGCCCCTGCTCGCCACAGCTAGAGAAAGCCCGTGCGCAGCAACGAAGACCCAATGCAGCCAAAATAAGTATAAAAAAAAAAAGACCCGAAGAAAAGAATTGCTATGTGACATTATTCAGGAAGAGGAGGTGAATCGTTTTTAAAACATCTGGTTCTCATCTTATTTAAAGCATGAAAATGAGAATTGGAATCTTGTAGATCTAGTATTGATTTGGCAGCTAAGAGAAGAATGGCGCCCCAGAAGGAAGTCTAGTCAATGAGGGGAAGGAACTTTGCACTGGCAGGGACAGTAGCATTAAACTAACATGGGGAGTAAAGTGCACAGGGAAGAGGATTGGTAGGAAAAAGACGAAAGTGCTCTGAGAAAGCTAAGGATCATCATCATCCCCATCATCCCCATCATTCTGACAAGTAGAAATAAATGAAAAGCTACAGAAAAAAATGAGATGGAAAAGGAAATAGTTGAGATTCTTTTGTGAAATTGAAGGAACTTGTAGCATCTGACTTGCTGCTTTAAAATATTTCACACAAGTTTTTTTGTTGTTGTGGATCAAGGAAGGGGGAGAAGAGGCACTAGAACCATCAGGCTACAACTAGTTTCTCTTGAAAAAGAGCAGAAGGTTAAGGGAGGGGATATATGCATATGTATAGCTGATTCATTCTTCAGTGCAGTAGAAGCTAACACAATATTGTAAAGCAACTATACTCCAATAAAAATTAAATTAAAAAAAGAATTGATTAATTTAAAATTAATTAATTTAAACTAATTTAAAAAAATTCGAATAACAACAACAAAAAAGAAACCAACTACTGATACGCACAACAACTGGGATGGATCTTAAGGGCATTATACTGAAAGAAAAAAGCCAATTTCAAAGGTCACATATGTATAATTCCATTTATATAACATTCTTGAAATAAGATTATAAAGATGGAAACAGTGGTTTCAAGGGCATAGAGATGGGGAGTGAGGATATGGAATGATGGGTATGACTCTAAAAGGGTAGCACGGGGGATATCTTTGTGATGATGTAATCATTCTGTATCTTGATTTTGGTGGTGGCTACACAAATCTACACATGTGGTAAAATGCCACAGAAGTATATACACATATTGTGCCAATGTCAGTTTCTGAATAAGGGCAGGTACGTCTAAAGAACTACCTAGACCACCTGGAAGGCAACACAGAACAACAGAAAGTAGAAAATATGAAAAAGAGATTACAAAACATGGAGGACAGAGTGAGGAGATTTAATATTACCTAATTAGTGTTACAGAAGGAGAAATGGGGGAGAGGCAAAACTAGAAGAGATCATATCTGGGCAGTCTCCTGGTGGTCTAATGGTTAGGATTTGGTACTTTCATTGCCGTGGCCCGGGTTCAATCCCTGGTCAGAGAACTGAGATCCCGCAAGCCATGCAATGTGGCCAAAATAAAATAATAAAAAAATTTTTTTTAAAAAGGAAAGAGCAGAAGGTATAAACGAAAGCACAAGCCTGTTGGTACGCTCAATAAACATTTATTTGACTTTTCTTCCCCATACTTCATAAAAATAAAATGAATTTATATTGAATGTTTGCACTTTACTCTTTTTTGCTTCCATGTTCTTCATAATTAATATTAGTAGGTCATTATCAATAGATCAGTAAATGGAGACAAGAAGAAAGCATTTGCTTCAAACCATTTATCAGGTCAGAGGGCAAAGCTGGTCTTCAAATTTATAACCTCTAAATTCTTGGTTTCTATTATTACCAGACATCTGTAACTACTGAAAAAGAAGTTCTAGACCACCTAGTACCAGCTAGTTTGCATCTTCTATCTGTGCTGTTTAATGGAAGATGAGACAGTAGGTAGTGCCCCCGTACCCCCAATCGTTTGGAATTTTAACGTGCACACAGGCACACACTCTCAGTGGCCTTGCTCAGCACCTGCTGGCAGCCAAGATGGTAAGGTAGGAGGCCATGCAAAACCAGTTTAATAGCTATTTACTAACTGATACTTAAACTGACTTTTCAACACTGATGAAGACCATCAGTATGTGGGGATTACAATATTCATTACCTCACCGTGATTTTTTTTCTAAGGCCTGTATTCTCTGTGTCCATTCAATTCTGTTTCTCAGATAAAGAACCATTATCATTTGTTTCAGTGTTTTTTGTTTTATGTTATACAGTCAATTTTACCGATAGTTTCCAAACATCCTTAAGTAGGTCTGCAGAAATGTCAGTTAGTGTGTGCCTTCCCATCTGCCTCAGGTCTATGTAAATGTGCCCTGCTTAGTTTCACTTGAGTTCAAACCTGTACCTTTGAGGCCAAGACCTTGGGAATTCAAGGGCAAAGCGAACTTTAATCTGGTACATTTCGTACTTTGATGAATAGTGAAAAAAAAAATCCTCAAAGCTTGATTGGTTCTAGTCACATTTGCCTGTCACTATTTCTCAAACCATTGTACATAAAGTCACCAGCACAAAAAATCCTTCACTAAAAAAACATATACCAGGGGAAAGCAAATCAAAAGAACAGGGGAGAGGATAATGTGTTTGATTTCTCAAAAGTCTATTTACTGTCCAATTGATTTTGGCCCTTAGGCCTTTGGATGTGCTAGCAAGTAATTATTTTTATGGTTGATAAAATGAGTACTGAATATTTATCATTAATTGCAGTTTGAAATCATTTTTTAAAAAATCTGTCATTTTGGTTTCTAAAAATTGTTTCTTCTGGCTAGACACGAGCCGAGTACCGAGAGCTGACCAGATGCCAAGTCTCAGGACTGTCCAGTCTTCCACATCAGACCTTCAGCCGGGCCTTCTGACTCTTCTTGAGGTTAGAAAATCTATCCCCCAGTCTCGCAGATGCTGTTCTCCCCCAACTGGCTCTACAGAGAACATCATTATCTTTGCTGAGCTTCTGTCTCTATGGCAATAACAGATGGGAAGTGCTGCGGAATTATTCATGTTCTGGAAAGGAGGCAGTCAAGAAGGAGGGGAAGATGGGGGGTGGGAGAAGGGGGCACGACCCGGGAGCACGGCGATCGTGGTGTAAAGAACGGAACGTGTGTGTGGAGCGAAAGAGAGGCTCGTGAGCCTTTAGTAGGCCCGTTGGGAGGAAAAGAGGGAAAAAAATCTATGTGCACAGGGGTATTCCCAGTCGGCTGGCTCCAAATGTGGACCCCATACGAGTGACCTCGAAGCAGTAAAACCAGGAGAAATGGGGCGAAAACTGGCAAAAAGAAAAAAAAAAAAAGGAGGGGGACGAAGCTCGAGTCTTCTGAATTTGGTGCACTGAGACCTGGGGGTCAGTCTCCTGATTTTGCGGTGGGGCGGGAAAAAGGTTTTTTTTTTTATGTTTCGAAATATGACGGAGTAGCTCGGCAGAGTTCAATATGCTAACTAGCCACCGCGGAACACAGACCAGGGAGACCACTGTCCGGCCCCGAGGGTCACAGCCGAAAGCTCTTCAGTCGTCTCTTTCCTCGTCTCATCTCCTGATCGCTTCCAAAACAAAACCCCAAAGCCCTCAGGAAACACTGTAGAAACATGTAATTTCTAGCTCCCTTTTGGAACCGAGAGAGCAGTCTGGTGAGGGGGTGGGAGGAGGGAGTCTGAGAAGCAGGGACAAAAATGTTTTCTCTCTGTTTTGCCGGAACTTCGGCCAGCCCTCCGGCCCGGCCCGATGGCGGAGAAGGTCAGCCCCGGCAAGGCGCCTGGGCGGAGGCCGCCCGGGCAAGGCGGGGGCCGCCGGTGTGGGGCGGAGCGCAGCGCCAGCAGCTGGCGGGGCGGCCCTCGGGCGGGGGGGCCCCGCAGGGGCGGGGGGCAGCCCCAGCGCGCAGGGCCCACACTGTGGGGGGTGCGAAGCTGGGAGGCCGCCGCTCGGCTGCCTCCGGGGCGGGGCGGCCCAGCTGCGCCCCGCGGGGGGAGGGTCGCCCGTGCCTGACCTCGGGCGGCGGCGCTCGGCCGGGCGGGCCCTGCCTCCGCCCTGCCGGCTGCTGGGGTCGCGCACAGTGCACCGCGCGGCCGCCCTGCCCCCTCTCTCCGTGTAGTGCGGCGGCCGAGCGACCAGGGCGCCCCCGGGTCTGGCCCGTCTCCACCGAGCAGCGGGTGGGGCGGGGGCGGGGCGGTGGCGGCCCCAGACAGCCGGCTGGGCGACTCGAGGAAGGAAGGAGGGAGGGCGGCGGTGGGGGTGGGGCGGGGAGGGAACATCCTGTCTGCGCCGGGTGCACCGCAGACAGCGCCGCGCGCCAGCCGCCCAGACGGCGCGCGGGGTTGGGAACGCCGGGCGCGCGCCTGGGGGGAGGGGCGCGCGCGCCAGGCGACGGGCCGGGGTAGCCCTCGGGAGCCACAATAGTCCAGACGGCGCGCGCGTCCCCGAGGGGCTAGGAGCCGCGAGGCGGCGGCCGGCCCGCGGGCGCGGTGCCGCTGCTGGCTCCGTTCCCCTCCCCCCCGCCCCTCCACCCCGCCCCTCCACCCCTCCGCCCTCGCTCTGCCCCGGGCGGCCGGAGACGGCGGCGGCGTCTGCGGGAAGCCGTGTGTCTCCGCAGTGACGTGGGCGGGCCGAGGACTCGGTGACGTCAGAGGGCTGTGTGTAGCGATGTGTGTGGGGTTCGGAGCGGCGCCGGCACAGCCGAGGGGAGCGGGCGAGCGGCGGCGGCGGCGGCGGCTGGCACAGGTGCGGCCTCGGCTTGCTCGGGGGACGCGGCGGGAGGCAATGGGCGCGCGGTCCCCGGGGCGCCCGACGGCAGCGCCGGGGGTAGTGGGGAGTTAACAAAGCTCATCGGGCTTCCTGGGGCGCGGAGGCCGGAGTCGGGGGTGCGGATGCGCGGGTCACGGGTGAGGTCGGAGCCCCGGGGGGTGGGGGCGCGGGGCGGGTGTCTCACGGCGTATCTTGTCTCGCTGATGCCGGGTGGTGGGCAGGGGCAGGGCGCTGCACTTGACCGGAGCCGTCGGGACCCCGGAGACCTGGGCGCCAGTCCCCGCCCCCCCGCCGCCTGTCTGTGCTGCGCGGGGATGCCCCGGGCTCGACCCGGTTGGTCGGCGCCCAGCGGCTGGGGGATCCCGGCTGGGCTCCCCACCCGCCCCTCTCTCTTCTGGTCCCGGGCGGGCGAGGGAGGTGCAGCCTTAGGGGTGCTGAGGTAACACCCGAGAACTTCCCGGGGAGAGGGTGCACGGGGGATTTCCAGTCTTCCCAGCGGCCCACTCAGCGGGGTGGTGTGGGGAGGGCCCTGGGGGTGTTCCGAGACCGCGGGGGGGGGGTGCTCCTTTTCCTCCACTTCCCACGACCCCCTGGCACGCCCCGAGGCGTCCCGGGTCCCATCCTCCCCACCGCCTCCTCGGGTTTGAGATGGGTGGGTGGCTTTGCGTGGGCCGAGGATTTCAGGGTTTGGGGGCTCCCCCATTCTAGGTCTCGCCTCCTCCCCTCTTCCTTGGCCAGCGTTGGCTGAGGTGTTCCTGTGGTGGGCGAAATCAGTACGTTGGCTAGTGGCCTTGGTCCTTAACCCTTTGGGTCTGTTTTAAGGTAAATTCCTCGCAGTTTGGGAGGCAAAAATTTCTATTTATTGGGATTCCTTTTGGAATTTCTCTCAAGAAGGAAGTGGAAGAAGAATCTTTTCTTTTTTTCCCTCTTCCTCCATTTGCATTCTTTGTGAGGTCTGTCTGCCTTGTGCTTTTTGTCCCGGATTAGTCTTGTTCAAGGATGGAGATTCCCAGGAGTGGAGTCTGTAGCTTTTGGCTTCCATTAAGCAAATTCTCTAACCCTTTAAAGGGAAAGTTAATTTTTGCTTACAGTCATTCCAGAAAAATAGCCTACACTGGCTAGATGAATTATGCACTTAAGATTGTAACTTACATATGGTAGGTATGTTAACTAGTATCTGATTTTTTTGGATGAAACTGGTGGGGTTTTTTTTTTTTTAATTGAGAGATGAAGTAATAGGTGATTTTAGCTAAAATGGAATAACTGAGAAAACCTTTAGTATTGAGTTTTGGGTGAGATGATCTCTTTAAGGTTCTTCCTGTTCTGAGTAGGAGTAACCCTCTCCCTTTTGAGGGATATTATTGCAACCTTTACCCATTCTCCGAATTGCTTTCCTATTTAAATGAAGGTACTTCTAGTTAACTGGTATTAGATTTAAAGGAATCACTCAAGTGTCACCTTTGGTAAAGTGAACTCAGTTTAAGATTAAGAAAGTATTTTCAAACTGACCCTTTGGGCTCTGGAGCAAATTCAAATGTAACTATCCCCCAACCCCCTTCTCTTCCAGATTAATTAAAAGAAGAATGAACAGTAATCCTGAAGATAACTGGGCAGTTTTTCTTTAGGTTTCATTTTTAATTGTAGAAGTTCAAGCGGAGTCAGAGACTCTTCTTAACTGGTGTGAGGATTTATACAAGCCTTCATTTTGTCCACACAGACCAACAGATCATCATTTTTAGAGAAGATACTTTTTTCCCTCCTTTTTTGGTGTCCTTGGTGCCAAATACTAAATTTGGGTGCATAATTTTGACTCAAGTAATTGCATAAACTTTTCGTGTGTTGTGCTTAAAACCAAACCAAACTATTGCGTTGAACTTGGACATCTTGAATTGAGAGAACTGGTAACTTTATTTTAATACGTATATCTGAAGAACTTAAGAAAACAAAGACTTCCTCGGAAGTGTGCCTCTTAAAATTATTTTCTGTGTTATTAGACAATAAGAAATTTTATAGCACTTGCAGTGAAATTATACTTGGAGTATAAGCAGAACCAAAACAAAGTTGCAAAATCTATTGAGTAGTTTAGGGAGGTCTCTTTGGAAATTTAAATTTTCTGTTCGAGTAAGTTACCATAAGTATTGGTATACATTGTGTTTCTCTCTTCAAATAAGCAACTAGTTAACAATGCAAATCTCAGACTCACTTATTTAACACAATAGTTTTTAGCAATGGAAAACCTACAGACAAATTTTTCCTTGGTTCAGGGCTCAAATAAAAAACTGAACGGGATGGGAGATGATGGCAGCCCTCCAGTGAAAAAAATGATGACAGACATTCATGCAAATGGAAAAATGATGGTAAACAAGATGCCAACTGTAAAGAAGGAACACTTGGACGACTATGAAGCGCCAATGGAAACTGATGAAGAGCATGTCAAAAGAACCTGTGCCTCTGTGCCTGAACCTTTACATTTAAATCCCAGTTTGAAACACACTTTGGCACAATTCCATTTAAGTAGCCAGAGCTCTCTGGGTGGACCAGCAGCATTTTCCGCTCGGTATTCCCAAGAAAGCATGTCACCTACTGTGTTTCTGCCTCTTCCATCTCCTCAGGTTCTTCCTGGTCCACTGCTCATCCCTTCTGATAGCTCCACAGAACTCACCCAGACTGTGTTGGAAGGGGAGTCTATTTCTTGTTTTCAGGTTGGAGGAGAAAAGAGACTCTGTTTGCCCCAAGTCCTAAATTCTGTTCTCAGAGAATTTTCACTCCAACAAATAAATACAGTATGTGATGAATTGTACATCTATTGTTCAAGGTGTACATCAGACCAGCTTCATATCTTGAAGGTCCTGGGAATACTTCCATTCAATGCCCCGTCCTGTGGGCTGATCACATTAACTGATGCGCAAAGACTGTGTAATGCTTTATTGCGGCCACGCACTTTTCCTCAAAATGGTAGTATACTTCCTGCTAAGAACTCATTGGCCCAGTTGAAGGAAACTGGCAGTGCCTTTGAAGTGGAACATGAATGCTTAGGCAAATGTCAGGGTTTATTTGCACCCCAATTTTATGTTCAGCCAGATGCCCCGTGTATTCAGTGTCTGGAGTGCTGTGGAATGTTTGCACCCCAGACATTTGTGATGCATTCTCACAGATCACCCGACAAAAGGACTTGCCACTGGGGCTTTGAATCAGCCAAATGGCATTGCTATCTTCACGTGAACCAAAAATACTTAGGGACACCTGAAGAAAAGAAACTGAAGGTAATTTTAGAAGAAATGAAGGAGAAATTTAGCATGAGAAATGGGAAGAGGACTCAATCCAAGGCAAGTTTTTTTTTTTAATAGCAATTTTGAATAACGGTAATGGTTTACTTTGAAATTAAAAGTCTATTTAGAATATAACTGTTAAACTATTACTACTCATGCAACAACAGGAAAAACTCATCTAAATAATATGTTATGTTTGTATTACACGTTTTAGGCTATAAAGTGCTTTCCTGTATGTGTTCTCATTTGATCTTCCAACCAACCTACTGAGAGAAGTGGGATTATTCCCATTTTACAGATAAAGAGAATGAGGCTCAGAGAGATCAAGTGGCTTTCCCAAGATTATATAGCCAGGGAGTGGAGGATTTGGGGCTTCTTTTTCAAGCCATGTCCTTGTTTTCACACATCTTGCTTTTTGATGACTAAATCAGTTGTTTTCCTAGGACTCAAGATAATTTACACTTTGGTGTTATCTCTATTTGCAAATGATATAATAGGTAGCCCAAACAACTCTGGTGGTGGGCTCCAAACAGCGTTTTTTCAAAGGTATATTTAGGATTTCTGACATTGTTTCTGTAATTGAATATTCAGACTTGATCAGTACTGGAGACAAATGCAAAAGACAGATTTATCTGAAAACTTCGTGATTCTAGTCACCAAGAATTTTTTTTAAAGAGAGGAATAATTAAAAAAAATTATGGCAGCTAGAATAAAGATTATTTTATTTTTTAAATTAAAAAAAATTTTATTTATTTATTTTTGGCTGCATTGGGTCTTCATTGCTGCACTCAGGCTTTCTCTAGTTGCAGAGAGCGGGGGCTACTCTTCCTTGCGGTGCACAGGCTTATCATTGCGGTTGATTCTCTTGTTGCAGAGTGCGGGCTCTAGGTGCCCGGGCTTCAGTAGTTGTGGTGCGTGGGCTCAGTAGTTGCGGTTCATGGGCTCTAGAGCGCAGGCTCAGTAGTTGTGGCGCATGGGCTTAGCTGCTCCGCGGCATGTAGGATATTCCCGGACCAGGGCTCGAATCTGTATCCCTGCATTGGCAGGCCGATTCTTAACCACTGCACCACCAGGGAAGCCCAACATTATTTTAGATTAAATAAACATTAGTATAAAAACGTCTCAGCAAAGAGATTTTAAACTTATTTTCCCACTGCATTATCTGGTAGGCTACACTAGTTCATTCTAAGAGTTTGAATGGCTGGCTAATAGATAAGATTTAGGCTATTAAATATTCAGTTCGTTGATCTGGTTTTTAAATATTTGCCTACTTAAAATCAGTATAATAGCTAACACTAAGTGTTTAAAATGTGGCAAGCATTGTTTTTGAACAGTTTTACACGTACAGTTTTATTTGATTGGTACCACAAAAGATTGGCCATGTTTCATCTTAAGAATCTAATTTTTCCACTATTAATTAGCTTTTATTCCTTGAAATATCTCTGCCCTTTCTGCTTCACAGAAGTATTAAACGACTGAAGTTTATTTACAGCAAGATTAGAGCTTGGGCAAGAAACTTAAGGTTTCATGGCCTGTGCTTTAAACCTTACAGGTTTTGAGGGAAATTTAGTTACAGTGTAGTTTTAAGAGAGTGATTTGCTTCTGAAGCCCAATGAAGATAATTTCAGACTTGAATTCAGGGTAGTTTGCTACTTGCTGATTCCAAACCGGTCAGTACTTCTTGGAAATTCCTTGCCTGTGGCTACTAGGTAAGTTTATATTGTTTAACTGATTTTAAAGCAGAATTGACTTCAAGCCAGTTCTCACATTGTTGGACATGCTTACAGCTGGCCTGGTCCCACGCTGAAAATAGTGTTTAGAATTGTCTGTATTCTCAAAATGTGGAATGCCCCTTTTGACGTTTATGATATCTTGCCCTAATGTAACTAGGACTCTCACATGTCCATAGGTGGCCACATTATTTGCCAGATGTTCTTGGTCCAATCTTGGTTGCTCTGACATAAGCATTTTTGGGATAAATTACTTTGCCTAATATTCCTGCTCTGTGTTTGTGAGAAAAAATATCTGAGAACCATGATAAAGGTTAAAAAAAAAAAGGTGATGAATTTACTGAACTGAAACTGAATGTGCTATAGGGTTTGGTTAAAATTGACACTGTCCTTCATCAGGATGTAGTCATTTATTGTCTCAGAATTTATTAATTTGAATTCAGTTTTTATTTGGGGAAGCTGTGAGATTTTTTTCCCCATCTTTTTACTATGTTATGTTTTGCAGTATTTGCCAGCGTTTCTGGTGTGTTTTGTTATTTTTTCCAATTTTATGTGAATTTTAAGCAATTTAAGGGAATTTGAAAATTTCCAGTAATCAGACCTTTAAGAAAGAAGTTTTTGGGGAGTTCATGCGTAGTAATACATGCTTGCTACTTCACATTTTGAAAATTTACTCCTCAAAACTTGGCGAAGTAGTTCCCTTTTGAAGTTGAGATGAGAAACCGGTGGGTTCAGATGGGTCACATGCTTCTGGTTGTATAACTGGTAAGTGGTAGAATCAGGAGTTGAATGGAGTTCTTCTGACTTCAAGTCTAGTAATTTTCACTCCTTTTCCCATAAGCAAACTCAGTAGCAGAAACTGAATTTTGAGAAACATTAACTTTTCTTATCAACTTACCTTAGTATAATGGTTCTTAAGCTCTCTGTTAACTTGTATGTAGACTAAGGTATTTTACTGGGAAGGGGGCACGGAGATAGTCCTTGGCTGGGGAACATTTTTTCATTATCTTCTGTGAGTCACTGAATTGGTTGCCCAACAAACCAAATACATCCAGAGGAAGCTCATTTAAAAAGTCAAAACAGGCTTTTTAAAAAAAAATTAAAGCATATGCTAAATATATTAACCTCTTATCTAAAGGTCCTTATGTTTAGTGTGAACACTGATGTAATTGGGTATGTTTAGTTAATGTAGTCAGAGTAGGTTTTTGAATTTTAAAAATCCCCTCAAACTCAGTAGGCAATTGTTTGAAATGTACCAACTGTTGAATTATTTCTAAGGATGGAAATTATATTAGTGATGGTCACCAGACTATTTGCATAACTAAAAACTATATTTACTTTGCATAGTTAGGAGCTATATTTAGATGGGAGAAATAAGTGGTAGAAGGTCAGTGTTCTAAGTGAAGAGCTGACTATTCTTTGCAGACACCAGAGGTATAGTATTTTGAACTCTTTCTCACTCAGGTCACCACAAGAAATAATACTTGATTTTTAGATCTGCCTAGGTTGCTTTGCAAAATGGTGTTATCAAAACTGTCTCTTCATATCATTTGAGTTTTTTATGTTTTTATTAGAAAAATGATTATTGTATTTTATAGTGCACAAATATATGGAAGAATATCATATTCTTGATTCTTTTCCATATCTCCAGTGGGTATTGTTTATTTGATCTAATTCTGATTTTGTTGAATCTTAGTTTCTATCTGTGGAAAAAAGGTTTGCCAAGCAAACTGATCATTTATAAGTAAAATTTGAAGGGTGATGTTTCCTTGAGATTATTTTCAAGCACATTAGAAAAACCTGTTTGTAGTCAACTGATAAGATCATTATAGGTGATTCTTTGCTGTTACAGCATGTGGCTGACATTCTCCAGTTCACTAAGTAAAGATGGTTTATGCCTTTATAAATTTTTAGGGGTTAAAATTTAGATTTCTAACATTTAGACTTGACTACTGTTAGGTAAGTAAAATAATACAGTTCTTACTTTGCTTAGGGAAAAAACCCTATGGATTATCTGTGATACAAATAGATTCCCTAAAGATATCAACTTAAAAGTTTTCCTCTTAAAGCCTATTAATTAAACATTTCACTTTTTTTAGTTTTGCATTTTTCTTACAGTTCATTTCTGCGAGGTCATTGGCAATAATGATAATCCTCCAAAAAATTTCTCCCCTCTTGTAAGCTATTATACTTTTGTTTAGGAAGTGTGTTTCTTAGTACCAACCTAAGTGAGGTAAAGAAATACACTAGAGAGGATGGGTAACTTACAAAGAGTAGTGTTGGGACAAAATGTGTACCAGTAATAATTGTGATAGATTTGATGGTAATTTGTTACATCAGAGGCAGAGTTTACATTTTATGATTAGCATAAATTTTTATTAAGTGGCTATAAGGTCAGAATCAAATGAAGTATTTGTGCTCATATAAGGGACGAGTATGAATATTTTTTTCTAACTTTATAAAATTAACAACTGTCTTAATGAGTTTTGAGACTATCTTTTTCCTGTTTTCCCAGAATTTAGTTTACTGCTTGGCAGGTCAAAGTTACTCAGTGAAAAAGAAAAAATTTTTTAAACTGAATAAATTTTTGGGAGACAATGCTCCATTGTATTTTAGAATATTGGGGATTTTTTGGGAAAAATTATGGTTTAACCCTTAATAAACTTATATAATTTGCAAATAAACTGTTGAATAAGACAACTGATCAAATGAGAGAATGGATTTAAAAGTACTTTGGAAGTTGAGTCTAGAAATATCAGATGGTACTTCAAACTATTATTGAAATATTTACTAATATGTATTTCGGGATTTTTCCTTTCCCCAAACATTTTCTTGATTTATCTAGAATTATCTGAAGATATTTCAAAGTAAGATAACTGAGTGTTGGGCTCAGCCGTATCTCACTTTTAGTTGTTTGTACACAGTAATTATACTAGTTGGATATTTGTTTATTTATCAAAATGAAGTATGCAAGAAGAAAGTACAAAACACGTTTGTTATAAAATATGTTATAAGAAGGAAATTTCAGTGAAATCTTTAGAATGGCTTTGGGAATAGTGCCCCCTTATGGTTTAGGAAATATAGAGTCTATATTCATTTTATCATTAAAAAATTTTAATTTTTTAAACATTTAAAAATGTTAATATTTTAAAAAAGGCTTCTGATAAAACACTTTATCCTTTTGGTCTGAGAAATGGGAAAAAAATTAAGAAACTTCAAGGAAGAAAAGAAAAAGGATAGGCCTGAATCAGTACATAGTTAGCCAGTAGTGTTCTCATACCTATGCATATGTTATAATTTATACCACTTGGAGAACAAGGAAGAAAGCAAGAATTGGATTAATTTCAATGCCTTTAGAATTCTGGTAGTAGAGAGTGTGGAGCCAGAACTAAATTTGTTCAAGTAAAGAGGTAGAACTAGTTTGGGAATAGTTTTAGTAATGGCTTGAACCTTTATTTTGTCCATGCATAAAATTTGGTCTGTTGAGGTTTCATATATGTTACATATACATTAAAATAATGTAAGAATTTTATTTGACTAAAAAGGCATGAAGAATATATAATTTAAGGTGTGGTTTGGTTCCATCACTAAATAAAGTATTACAGCACCATGCTAGGCAGAAAGAGAAATGAATAGCAAAGATTTAAAGTTAGTTTAAAACTCATTTTGATTCCTAGACTTAGAAATGGGTCACAGAAATATGTATGTAAAGACTAGTTGGGGGCTCCCTAGGGCAGGAATTCATCTTGTAGTTTCTAAACCTAGAATGTGATGTATGCTTAACAAAAGTTTGGATATAACTGAATGAAAAGTCTTAGTAGCCCTAGAAAGCTACCAGTGATTTTCAAGGAGGAGAAGAGTTTTGTTTTAAAGCGAAGCAGCATTTTGTTTTTATTTGTGGTATTGAATTTATTTTGAGATTTCTAATAGCCTTAAAAGTGCATATTTTGTTTATCTTATGGGGACAAGGAATACAAAAGTTAAAGAAAATTACTAAAGACCAATTTTGGTACGTAATACTACGGCTTTCCATTTTGAAAAAAAAATTTTTTTTGGTGTGATTATGAAAGCAATATAGGCCCATTAGAGTAAATCCTAAAAAAAGTACAAAGAAGAAAACAGAATTTCCTCATAATTTCACCATGGAGTGATAACCACCATTGGAATTTATTCCTTTACGTACGTAATGCTTTGTAAATCTGTGCAAAAGCATCTGTAGAGTGCACAGGTTATTAACTTAAGACCTAATTGTTGAAATAATACATTTGGACAAACTTTAGGACATGTACTTAGAGCAGTGTTTATCAAATTGCAGTTTGTCACCCATGCAGCCTTTCTCATCTGGGGTTCTATGAGAGGAGAATTAAGCCATAGAAAGGATGGTATATAGTACCTTTCTAAGTCCTTTGGAGAGAAGTTAATTTAATGCATACAGTGGAAGCTTTGCAGAGTTTGGGCTTAATTTTCTTGAGAACCTCAGTTGAGAAGGGTGAGGGGGATATCAAAAAAGTCAATTTACTGGGTCACCAGCGTTTTAAAAATACATGAAAGAGAGTAAAATTTTAAAAAATGCAATATATTGCACATAGTAAAATTAATTAATTTACATTTTGATATTGTCAATTTATATTATTTGAAGGCCAAAATAATCTGAGATAATTTTTAAAAAGCATCTATGCTGAAATGGGATAGAAAAGCAAAGCCTTACATGTATATAGATTAAAACTTTTTTAAAAAATTAATTTATGCTGCGTTGGATCTTTGTTGCTGGGCGCAGGCATTCTCTAGTTGCGGTGAGCGTGGGCTACTCTTCGTTGCAGTGCGTGGGCTTCTCATTGTGGTGGCTTCTCTTGTTGCGGAGGACGGGCTCTAGGCGCGCAGGCTTCAGTAGCTGTGGCTCACGGGCTCTAGAGCACAGGCTCAGTAGTTGTGGCGCACGGGCTTAGTTGCTCCGCGGCACGTGGGATCCTCCTGGACCAGGGCTTGAACCCGTGTGTCCTGCGTTGGCAGGCGGATTCTTAACCACTGCACCACCAGGGAAGCCCTAGATTAAAACTTTTTATAACAGATATTTTAGTGAAAAGATGTATATGACATGGAAATTTTCAAATAATTGCAATATTAAGTGGCTTGGACACCATAGAATTACAGTGTAAAGAAATTATTTTTCAAGTCCCAGAAATTAACAGGATTTTTATCAGTTTGTTTCCTTTAAGTTTTTTTTTTAATAAATTTATTTATTTTTGGCTTCATTGGGTCTTCGTTGCTGCACACGGGCATTCTCTAGTTGCGGCGAGTTCACAGTGTGCAGGCTTCTCATTGCAGTGGCTTGTCCTTGCGGAGCACGGGCTCTAGGCGTGTGGGCTTCAGTAGTTGTGGCACACGGGCTCAGTAGTTGTGGCTTGCGGACTCTAGAGTGCAGACTCAGTAGTTGTGGCTCATGGGCTTAGTTGCTCTGCAGCATATGGGATCTTCCCGGACCAGGGCTCGAACCCTTGTCCCCTACATTGGCAGACGGATTCATGCCACCAGGAAAGCCCTGTTTCCTTTAAGTTTAAGGGAGGAATATCGTACTACTGACTTTCACATGGCTTTGTTTCCATGAAGGATTTAAGAAGAGAGTTGCACATTATAAGAATGTGACCTTGCTTTTCCTGTGAGAGTTTTTAAGCACTTTAAACCTAAAATTGGCTTTATGAGGTAGATATGATTCTGTAGTGTGGAGGAGCAACAGACGTTGTGATTTCTGCAGATCCATCTTTGATAAGTTAGTGGAAGTGCTTAGACCTTATTGTTCCGGTTTTGCATTAGGTTGATTAATTCTAATAATTACAATGAAATGAGGCACAAAACTAAGCCTTAAAATCTCTTAAGTTGCTATTTGCTACCTTGTAACACTATTCCTGTTTCAGTTGTTGAAACACTCATTCACAGCCTGTTGGAAGTATTGAGAAAACCTGATCCTATTCTGAGAGATTCAGTTTCTTTCAGTAGGAGTTGTTGGCAGCTGTCTGGTAGGGTGTTTTTTGTGTCCTTCTGAAATCATTTATGGACCACTTGAATGTCTTAGTATTATACACAGTAAAAGGGACCTGGCAGGTATATTGGCTTTATAGCTAAGGAGTTGTTGCTTAACTATGTGTTTGGTTATGTGTTTACTAAGGTTGCTAATGATTTATGTTTGGCTTGTACAAAGTAATGTGTATTTAATATGCATTATATTTTACTTTTTATGTAAGCACACCATTATAGGAGGATAGACTATGAAATTTATCAGTCTACTAGTCCTTCATATGCTTACTGGCTTATAAATACCAAAATGTAAACATTAATCTTTGTCTTTCTAAATTCTATTTTAAAAAATATTTTCCACATATTTTAAAAAGATTTAATTCTGATTTTTTGAGGGGAATTTTTGAAATCCCATCAATACTTTGAGATATTGTCTTGATTTCTTTAGTTCATCAATGTTTGTCATTAGGACTTAAAGATCATAATATCAATCTGACACTGCAATTAGAAACTAAAGTGCCACCTAAAATCAAAGTTTATTATTGAAGATAAATCTGGGAATTTTAAAGCATTTTGATTTTTGTTTTTGGGGTTTTTTTTTTAGTGCAAATTGGAATGTTAGTATACAAAGGGTGCTGAGTGGGTGGAATTGCTTTTGAACTAGAAAGTGGTGACAAATGCTTATTGGTCTTTTTGTAAATGAAATCAAGTTCTCTAAACTATTTGTCATTGTGAGGCTAATAAGCATGGTACCAAAATACAATGATTCTTTATTAGGAAACCTGATTATTAAAGGGTCATGTGTACATAACACAGTAAGTTGAAATTTAGAGAAACTTGCGTAAAACATTTCCTAATTTTTCCTTATTTAAAGTTCTATACATTTTGGGCTTATTTAAGTTTTGCTTTCATAGACGTTATTTGTTGTTTTACGACTTAGAGAAAGAACTTTTGGAATGAAATCATGTGTCTGAAATTTTTCTTATATGTTTCAGATGAGGATGCCATCTGTTCATTTTGTGGTAGATAATTATGGGGAAGTTGGGCAATAGAAGTATTTTAAAATCTTAAGGCTCTAACTTAAGCTACTAAGTGATCTACTTCTCTTCTTTGCCAAGTAATGTATTCTATTTTAATGTTTAAGTACACGAAGGGAATGAAATTATTCTCATATTGAAAGGTAAAAGGAAAGGCAATAGATGTGCGTATCTTGGTGTCTCATTTTTATTCCTGATCAGTAGTAGCATTATTGCTGTGCCATTTAATTATATTGTTATTTTTTTGAAGACCTAATTTGTATGTTGCCACAAATGCATAATAGATGAGAAAATCTGGCATGCCCGTGAATGTTCTGTTGTATAATATGTGCTTTTCATAATTGTTTTTAACATGCAGTTAGGATAATTTGTTATAAATGTGTTTATGGCTTACCACAGCATATTAGGTAAAATTAACTCCCAACGTTTTATCATGGTTAGTGTTGTGCATTTCCCCATCATTTATATTATTTAATTTGTAGATCTGATCTCTCAAAATACAACCCAGAGACTGTTAGGATTGTTGGTACTTCATTGAACAGAAGGGTATTAAATATGAAAGAGACTATCTTGTGAGTTTCCTGGTAGCAGATTAACCTTAAAAAAGGCTACCCTGGGGATTAATGAGCTACACTGTCATTCAGAATTCATTCAACAAATATTTGAGTCCCTACTACGTGCCATGCATGGTGCTAGGTACTGAAAATACAAAAGTGATTAAGACAGTACTTGACCTCAAGCTGCTGTTTAAGCAGAGGCGGAATAGCCACTCGTCAGGGATTTTGTATAGGGAGTTCAGACATTACCTAGAGGACTGCACTAGGTGATCTTTAAGGAAGGTTTTTTTAATAACCCCTCCTCTGTGACTCTCTTCATGTGTTGGTGCAAGAATAGGAAACAAAATAAAGGTCATAAACTAGAGAGGGATGGATGTTTAAATAGAAAGAATGTGCTAGCAGTTATTTAAGGTGGCTTTTGAAGTTTAGAGACATCATAGAAACAAAGCTATACTGAGTTTGGATCATGAATAAAGGTAAAACTTATACAAATCAAGCTGTAGAGTTTTAAAATGAACTTGATCAAAATTGAATCAGATTTGAAGTCAAGATCTCTGGCTGAAGAAGTTTAGAATTTGTTATTCTGAAGATTTGACACTCCAGTTATCTGTAATAGGGAAAACTTTAAAATATATAAATCAATTTTAGTAATTTTAATTTAAAACATCTGGAAACAGTTGATTTCTTGGGCAGTACATCCAGAATTGTCTCAGATATAAAACTGATTTAAAGTGGAGCTTTCCATATTTTCTAAATAATGAGTTTAACAAATAACTTCTAAAAATGAAATTCTCATTTAATTTGAGCCAATCTTATACTTCATTGATTTGTTAGAGTGAGCTTACCCCTGCTCATTAACACCTTTTTTATCACAGTGTTGGGGTGAAAATGTTCTGCCTAAGTGAGTTTTCTAGATGATGAAACTACTCTTCTCAGCACTGTGTCTTTTTAAAAACTTTAACCTTTTTTTAAATGAATTCTAAAATGTCTTAAATAGTTTTCAGTCTTTCTAAATGGTATGTGTATGGTATATATATATGTATATGGTATACTATAAATATAAGTATAAATATCGACTATAAGTATGTCATGTTGACTCAAGACTTCTTAAACATCAGTTACTCTGTTGTGATAAGGGTAGGGAACAATTGAGATATATTAAATTATTTGCCCTGGCCTATGTGTGATAAAGCCCTCAGATTGTGTTGCTTTTTGAATCAGTTTTTGTGTTTGTGTCTTGTAATTCTCCTCTCTCCCTAGGCTGTCAGCTGGCATCTGGTATCTATCATTTAGTATTTCTGTTGCCAGCAGTCAGTTCCCTTTCTAATTTATGGTAGAACTAAGCTATAGGCTGAGAAACTGTGTAAACAAATGATTGATTTATTTTATAAATAAGTAGTTGCTTTTGCCCCAGATTCTGAACTTTAGAACACTTGATCAGGATTGTGAGGTTTAGAAACAAATTCTACTCTTACAGAGTCTAGAGGCCCTCACTGAATACTCACCTCTTAAATCCTTTCGAAATGCTCGTCTTTTCGCTATAATCTTGTGCTCTTGTTAGTATTTCAAATTCCTTGCCCAGTAATTAACAAAACATTGATCTCCTACCAATATGTGTGTGTGCCGGGGGAGGGGAGACAAAATATAAAACAAACCAAATGAGGAAGTTAGTAACCACAGGTTATTTATTCTTTTCTATCTCAGTTTCTGAACCTCAATTTTCTTAGCTGTAAAATGGAGATAATTATACCTGCTTAATCAGGTATTCGTTAGAAATAAGCAGGATATAAAGTTCTTATCATGAACTTTGAGGTGGCCAGTTACCTTCTCCTCTTACTTTATTTACAGGTAGAGTTCATCCTTCAGGGCTAAAAAGAACTTTTCATATTCATGAGAAAATGTGGTTTACTGATAAGTGTTAGCAGACACAGTGGTTTTGAAGTTTGGCAAAATATTGCTGTAGAATGTTATCTAATATAATATGCTAAGAAATACTATAGGGATGGGGGGGTATATTCTAGGTAATTGTAACAATGAGAAGAATCAGAACTTAGCGATGCTGCACATTTGCAGAGTACTATTATTTAAAATGGATTTTTAAAATAAATTCCATAAGTATGATATTTGATGAAATCATTCTGGTAGTCCATGTTAACATACATGCTAAAACTGTTCTTGTGATGGGGCAGTTCATGTCTCTTTCCGTTTTAAGTGACTACACATGGTACTTTAAGGAAAGACTGCCTTATTAGAAGATGATTCTTAAATAACATAATTCTTTACTAGTCAGTGTTCTCTGGAGGCAGCCTATGGCTCTGTCAAGTAGATACATAAAATTACCCGTCACATCCTCCTTCAATAAACTTTTCCCCTTCCACATTTTTCTACAGATAGATACACCACCAGGAATGGAATTACAGTCATGGTATCCAGTTATAAAGCAGGAAGGTGACCATGTTTCTCAGACACATTCATTTCTACACCCCAGGTGAGTGGGTATTGGCTCATTCATTCATTCATTCAACATCTATACATCAGGTACTATTCTAGGCCCTGGGAATTCATTTTATAGTTTTAGGTTTTTTTTGCTAATCAATGGAATGAGTTATAAATAGTGTTGAATATTTGAATTAACCTTTCCTGTGTGTTTCTATGTTTTTTTTTCCCCCTAGAAATGTCATTTCTTTTTTGCCGTAAAGTGAAAAAAATGGAACTTTTTATTTCCTTACTTCCCTTCCAGAAGTAAACCAACTCTTCAAGAGTGTGGCGTGCAACTTTGATATTTTATTTTATTTTTATTTATTATTATTATTTTTTTTTACATCTTTATTGGAGTATAATTGCTTTACAATGGTGTGTTAGTTTCTGCTTTATAACAAAGTGAATCAGTTATACATATACATATGTTCCCATATCTGTTCCCTCTTGCGTCTCCCTCCCTCCCACCCTCCCTATCCCACCCCTCCAGGCGGTCACAAAGCACCGAGCTGATCTCCCTGTGCTATGCGGCTGCTTCCCACTAGCTATCTACCTTACGTTTGGTAGTGTGTATATGTCCATGCCTCTCTCTCGCTTTGTAACAGCTCACCCTTCCCCCTCCCCATATCCTCAAGTCCGTTCTCTAGTATGTCTGTGTCTTTCTTTATTCCTGTCTTACCCCTAGGTTCTTCATGACATTTTTTTATTTTTCTTAAATTCCATATATATGTGTTAGCATACGGTATTTGTCTTTCTCTTTCTGACTTACTTCACTCTGTATGACAGACTCTAGGTCTATCCACCTCATTACAAATAGCTCAGTTTCGTTTCTTTTTATGGCTGAGTAATATTCCATTGTATATATGTGCCACATCTTCTTTATCCATTCATCCAATGATGGACACTTAGGTTGTTTCCACCTCTGGGCTATTGTAAATAGAGCTACAATGAACATTTTGGTACATGACTCTTTTTGAATTATGGTTTTCTCAGGGTATATGCCCAGTAGTGGGATTGCTGGGTCAGATGGTAGTTCTGTTTGTAGTTTTTTAAGGAACCTCCATACTGTTCTCCATAGTGGCTGTACCAATTCACATTCCTACTAGCAGTGCAAGAGCGTTCCCTTTTCTCCACACCCTCTGCAGCATTTATTGTTTCTAGATTTTTTGATGATGGCCATTCTGACTGGTGTGAGATGATATCTCATTGTAGTTTTGATTTGCATGTCTCTAATGATGAATGATGTTGAGCATTCTTTCATGTGTTTGTTGGCAGTCTGTATATCTTCTTTGGAGAAATGTCTATTTAGGTCTTCTGCCCATTTTTGGTTTGGGTTGTTTGTTTTTTTGTTATTGAGCTGCATGAGCTGCTTGTAAATTTTGGAAATTAATCCTTTGTCAGTTGCTTCATTTGCAAATATTTTCTCCCATTCTGAGGGTTGTCTTTTGGTCTTGTTTATGGTTTCCTTTGCTGTGCAAAAGCTTTGCAGTTTCATTAGGTCCCATTTGTTTATTTTTGTTTTTATTTCCATTTCTCTAAGAGGTGGGTCAAAAAGGATCTTGCTGTGATTTATGTCATAGAGTGTTCTGCCTATGTTTTCCTCTAAAAGTTTGATAGTTTCTGGCCTTACATTTATGTCTTTAATCCATTTTGAGCTTATTTTTGTATATGGTGTTAGGGAGTGATCTACTTTTACATGTACCTGTCCAGTTTTCCCAGCACCACTTATTGAAGAGGCTGTCCTTTCTCCACTGTACATTCCTGCCTCCTTTATCAAAGATAAGGTGACCATATGTGCGTGGGTTTATCTCTGGGCTTTCTATCCTGTTCCATTGATCTATATTTCTGTTTTTGTGCCAGTACCATACTGTCTTGATTACTGTAGCTTTGTAGTATAGTCTGAAGTCAGGGAGCCTGATTCCTCCAGCTCCGTTTTTCATTCTCAAGATTGCTTTGGCTATTCAGGGTCTTTTGTGTTTCCATACAAATCGTGAAATTTTTTGTTCTAGTTCTGTGAAAAATGCCATTGGTAGTTTGATAGGGATTGCATTGAATCTGTAGATTGCTTTGGGTAGTAGAGTCATTTTCACAGTATTGATTCTTCCAATCCAAGAACATGGTATATCTCTCCATCTATCTGTATCATCCTTAATTTCTTTCATCAGTGTCTTATAATTTTCTGCATACAGGTCTTTTGTCTCCTTAGGTAGGTTTATTCCTAGGTATTTTATTCTTTTTGTTGCAGTGATAAATGGGAGTGTTTTCTTGATTTCACTTTGAGATTTTTCATCATTAGTGTATAGGAATGCCAGAGATTTCTATGCATTAATTTTGTATCCTGCTACTTTACCAAATTCATTGATTAGCTCTAGTAGTTTTCTGGTAGCATCTTTAGGATTCTCTATGTATAGTATCATGTCATCTGCAAACAGTGACAGCTTTACTTGTTCTTTTCCGATTTGGATTTCTTTTATTTCCTTTTCTTCTCTGATTGCTGTGGCTAAAACTTCCAAAACTATGTTGAATAAGAGTGGTGAGAGTGGGCAACCTTGTCTTGTTCCTGATCTTAGTGGAAATGCTTTCAGTTTTTCACCATTGAGGATGATGTTGTCTGTGGGTTTGTCATATATGGCCTTTATTATGTTGAGGAAAGTTCCCTCTATGCCTACTTTCTGGAGGGTTTTTATCATAAATGGGTGTTGAATTTGTTTTTTTTTTGTTTTTGTGGTACACGGGCCTCTCACTGTTGTGGCCTCTCCCGTTGCTCCCGTTGCGGAGCACAGTGGCCATGGCTCATGGGCCCAGCCTCTCTGCGGCACGTGGGATCCTCCCGGATCGGGGCACAAACCCGTGTCCCCTGCATCGGCAGGTGGACTCTCAACCACTGCGCCACCAGGGAAGCCCATGGGTGTTGTATTTTGTTGAAAGCTTTCTCTGCATCTATTGAGATGACTGTATGGTTTTTCTCCTTCAATTTGTTAATATGGTGTATCACATTGATTGATTTGTGTGTATTGAAGAATCCTTGCATTCCTGGAATAAACCCCACTTGGTCATGGTGAATGATCCTTTTAATGTGCTGTTGGATTCTGTTTGCTAGTATTTTGTTAAGGATTTTTGCATCTATGTTCATCAGTGATACTGGCCTGTAGTTTTCTTTCTTTGTGACATCCTTGTCTGGTTTTGGTATCAGGGTGATGGCGGCCTCCTAGAATGAGTTTGGGAGTGTTCTTCCCTCTGTTATATTTTGGAAGAGTTTGAGAAGGATAGGTGTTAGCTCTTCTCTAAATGTTTGATAGAATTCGCCTGTGAAGCCAACTGGTCCTGGGCTTTTGTTTGTTGGAAGATTTTTAATCACAGTTTCAATTTCAGTGCTTGTGATTGGTCTGTTCATATTTTCTATTTCTTTCTGATTCAGTCTTGGCAGGTTGTGCATTTCTAAGAATTTGTCCATTTCTTCCATGTTGTCCATTTTATTGGCATAGAGTTGCTTGTAGTAATCTCTCATGATCTTTTGTATTTCTGCAGTGTCAGTTGTTACTTCTCCTTTTTCATTTCTAATTCCATTGATTTGAGTCTTCTCGCTTTTTTTCTTGATGAGTCTGGCTAATGGTTTATCAATTTTGTTTATCTTCTCAAAGAAACAGCTTTTAGTTTTATTGATCTTTGCTATCGTTTCCTTCATTTCTTTTTCATTTATTTCTGATCTGATCTTTATGATTTCTTTCCTTCTGCTAACTTTGGGGTGTTTTTGTTCTTGTTTCTCTAATTGCTTTAGGTGCAAGGTTAGGTTGTTTATTCAAAATGTTTCCTGTTTCTTAAGGTAGGATTGTATTGCTATAAACTTCCATCTTAGAACTGCTTTTGCTGCATCCCATAGGTATTGGGTTGTCGTGTCTCCATTGTCATTAGTTTCTAGGTATTTTTTGATTTCCTCTTTGATTTCTTCAGTGATCGCTTTGTTATTAAGTACTGTATTGTTTAGCCTCCATGTGTTCGTATTTTTTACATATCTTTTCCTGTAATTGATATCTAGTCTCATAGTGTTGTGGTCGGAAAAGATACTTGATACAATTTCAATTTTCTTAAATTTACCAAGGCTTGATTTGTGACCCAAAATATGATCTATCCTGGAGAATGTCCCATGAGCACTTGAGAAAAATGTGTATTCTGTTGTTTCTCCATGGAATGTCCTATAAATATCAATTAAGTCCATCTTGTTTAATGTATCATTTAAAGCTTGTGTTTCCTTATTTATTTTCATTTTGGATGATCTGTCCATTGGTGAAAGTGGGGTGTTAAAGTCCCCTACTATGAATGTGTTACTGTCAATTTCCCCTTTTACGGCTGTTAGTATTTGCCTTATGTATTGAGGTGCTCCTACGTTGGGTGCATAAATATTTACAATTGTTATATCTTCTTGGACCGATCCCTTGATCATTATGTAATGTCCTTCTTTGTCTCTTTTAATAGTCTTTATTTTAAAGTCTATTTTGTCTGACATGAGAATTGCTACTCCAGCTTTCTTTTGGTTTCCATTTGCATGGAATATCTTTTTCCATCCCCTCACTTTCAGTCTGTATGTGTCTCTAGGTCTGAAGTGGGTCTCTTGTAGACAGCATATATATGGGTCTTGTTTTTGTATCCATTCAGTCAGTCTGTGTCTTTTGGTGGGAGCATTTAATCCATTTACATTTAAGGTAATTATCGATATGTATGTTCCTATTCCCATTTTCTTAATTGTTTTGGGTTTGTTATTATAGGTCTTTTCCTTCTCTTGTGTTTCTTGCCTAGAGAAGATCCTTTAGCATTTGTTGTAAAGCTTGTTTGGTGGTGCTGAACTCTCTCACCTTTTGCTTGTCTGTAAAGGTTTTAATTTCTCCATCAAATCTGAATGAGATCCTTGCTGGGTAGAGTAATCTTGGTTGTAGGTTTTTCTCCTTCATCACTTTAAATATGTCCTTCCAGTCCCTTCTGGCTTGCAGAGTTTCTGCTGAAAGATCAGCTGTTAACCTTAGGGGGATTCCCTTGTGTGTTATTTGTTGTTTTTCCCTTGCTGCTTTTAATATGTTTTCTTTGTATTTAATTTTTGACAGTTTGATTAATATGTGTCTTGGCGTGTTTCTCCTTGGATTTGTCCTGTATGGGACTCTCTGTGCTTCCTGGACTTGCTTAACTATTTCCTTTCCCATATTAGGGAAGTTTTCAACTATAATCTCTTTAAATCTTTTCTCAGTCCCTTTCTTTTTCTCTTCTTCTTCGTCTGGAACCCCTATAATTCGAACGTTGGTGCGCTTTAATGTTGTCCCAGAAGTCTCTGGGACTTTCCTCAGTTCTTTTCATTCTTTTTTCTTTATTCTGTTCTGCAGTAGTTATTTCCACTATTTTATCTTCCAGGTCACTTATCCGTTCTTCTGCCTCAGTTATTCTGCTATTGATCGCATCTAAAGTATTTTTCATTTCATTTATTGTGTTGTTCATCGTTGCTTGTTTCATCTTTAGTTCTTCTAGGTCCTTGTTAAATGTTTATTACATTTTCTCTATTCTATTTCCAAGATTTTGGATCATGTTTACTATTATTATTCTGAATTCTTTTTCAGGTAGACTGCCTATTTCCTCTTCATTTGCTAGGTCTGGTGGGTTTTTATCTTGCTCCTTCATCTGCTGTGTGTTTTTCTGTCTTCTCATTTTGCTTATCTTACTGTGTTTCAGGTCTCCTTTTTACACGCTGCAGGTTTGTAGTTCCTGTTGTTTTTGGTGTCTGTCCCCAGTGGCTAATGTTGGTTCAGTGGGTTGTGTAGGCTTCCTGGTGGAGGGGACTAGTGCCTGTGTTCTGGTGGATGCGGCTGGATCTTGTCTTTCTGGTGGGCAGGTCCACGTCTGGTGGTGTGTTTTGGGGTGTCTGTGGACTTATTATGATTTTAGGCAGCCTCTCTGCTAATGGGTGGGGTTGTGTTCCTGTCTTGCTAGTTGTTTGGCATAGGGTGTCCAGCACTGTAGCTTGCTGGTCATTGAGTGAAGCTGGGTGTTGGTGTTGAGATGGAGATCTCTGGGAGATTTTCTCCGTTTGATATTACGTGGAGCTGGGAGGTCTTTTGTGGACCAGTGTCCTGAAGTTGGCTCACCCACCTCAAGAGGCACAGCAATGACTGCTGGCCGCAGCACCAAGAGTCTTTCATCCACACGGCTCAGAATAAAAGGGAGAAAAAGTAAAAAGAAAGAAAGAGGATAAAAGAAAATAAAGTAAGGTAAAATAAAATAAAAGTATTAAAATAAAAAAATAATTATTAAGAAAAGAAAAATTTTTTAAAGTAAAAAACAAAAGCAACAACAAAAAAAACGGACGGATAGAACCCTAGGGCAAATGGTGAAAGCAAAGCTATACAGACAAAATTCACACAGAAACATACACACTCACAAAAAGGAAAAGCGGAAAAAATAATAAATCTTGCTCTCAAAGTCCACCTCCTCAATTTGGGATGATTCGTTGTCTATTCAGGTATTCCACAGATGCAGGGTACATCAAGTTGATTGTGGAGATTTAATCCGCTGCTCCTGAGGCTGCTCGGAGAGATTTCCATTTCTCTTCTTTGTTCTCACAACTCCCGGGGTTCAGCTTTGGATTTGGCTCCACCTCTGCGTGTAGGTCACTGGAGGGCGTCTGTTCTTCACTCAGACAGGATGGGATTAAAGGAGCCACTGATTCAGGGGCTCCGGCTCCCTCAGGCCGGGGGGAGGGAGGGGCTCGGAGTGTGGGGCGAACCGCTCGGCAGAGGCCGCCATGACATTGCAGCAGCCTGAGGCGCGCTGTGCGTTCTCCTGGGGAAGTTGTCCCTGGATCCTGGGACCCTGGCAGTGGCGGGCTGCACAGGCTCCCCGGAAGGGAGGTGTGGAGAGTGACCTGTGCTCGCACACAGGCTTCTTGGTGGCAGCGGCAGCAGCCTTAGTGTCTCATGCCTGTCTCTTGTGGTCCATGCTTTTAGCCGCAGCTCGCGCCCGTCTCTGGAGCTCCTTTAAGCAGCGCTCTTAATCCCCTCTTCTAGCGCATCAGGAAACAAAGAGGGAAGAAAAAGTCTCTTGCCTCTTTGTCAGGTCCAGACTTTCCCCCGGACTCACTCCCGGCGACCCGTGGCGCACTAGCCCCCTTTAGGCTGTGTTCACACCGCCACCCCAGTCCTCTCCCTGAGATCCGACAGAAGCCCGAGCCTCCGCTCCCAGCCCCCGCCCGCCCCGGTGGGTGAGCAGACAAGCCTCTCGGGCTGGTGAGTGCTGGTCAGCACCGATCCTTTGTGGGGGAACCTCTCCGCTTTGCCCTCCGCACCCGTTTGCTGTGCTCTCCTCCGTGTCTCCGAAGCTCCCCGCCTCGCCACCTGCAGTCCCCGCCCACGAAGGAAGGGGCTTCTAGTGTGTGGAAACCTTTCCTCAACACGGCTCCCTCCCAGTGGTGCAGGTCCCGTCCCTATTCTTTTGTCTCTGTTTGTTCTTTTTTCTTTTGCCCTACCCAGGTACATGGGGAGTTTCTTGTCTTTTGGGAGGTCTGAGGTCTTCTGCCGGCGTTCAGTAGGTGTTCTGTAGGAGTTGTTCCACGTGTAGATGTATTTCTGACGTATCTGTGGGGAGGAAGTTGATCTCTGTGTCTTACTCTTCCTCCATCTTCCCCTCTCTGTTAACTTTGATATTTTAAAACGAAACTTTTTTGAAAGTTAGAGGATTTCATAGTAGCCACACCCTCAAAATCAATTTTCATATTTTCAAGAAAAATGCACCTTAGATTACAGTTTTTATATGTAAAACCTAGATTTTTATCTGCTACTGTACATATTTATCTCCCCAAGCACAGTGATAAAGAATCTCAATCTTACTTACATTTATATAGTTCCTTCTATTCCTATTACATTTGAAGTAAGTTTTTGGGCAGTAATAAACCTGTCAGTTTTCTTAGCAGAATACTGAGTTTTCATTCTCAGAATTCATGTGATTGGTAAAGAGAGACTATATAGATGTCCTGTACAAGGAAAATGATATGAGACGAGATTATTTAGAGTTCAGAAGATGAAGTGTTTGGTCAGTCAGATGGTTGCATCTTTTGGCTGGAGGTTAAGCAGATTATAGTTAATCATATGGCACTTAAATATGTAGCTCAAATTTTGTTCCATGAGTCTCTCAGATAATCTCCTGAACAATTTTATATGAGCTTTGAGTAAAATTGGTAGTCATCCCTTTGATCTTAGTTTTGCACAATTTATTATTGCTGTTTTATCAAATAAGTAAGAAATGCTAAAGTATTTTCAGAAGATTGCTCTGTGGGGTTTGATCCAAGGAGGACTGCCCAGTAGCTGGGCAGCATTCAGAATGCTGGTTCTCTCTCTGAGAAGGGAGAAGGGCCCTGGGAGCTCTTTGTTGAGGCTGTGATGAGTCAGGCCATAGCCTTGCAGCGTGGGACTGAATCAGTCTCACCACAATAAAGAGCAAGGATTCCTTGCTTTGGAGGGGTGGCAGACACGGAAATAGTCCTCCAGAGTAGTGTATAGTCTGTTTTCTTTCGGCATAAACCTTACCTACTCAGGGCTGTTGAACTGCTCTGTAAAGTACTTCATGGTTTTAGTTCTCGTGGTTTTGAGGGAAGGAGAAGAGACTGATTTTCCATTATCTTTTTAAGTGCTTAGAAACTACTTTTTGTAAAATAACAAAAATAACCTGATAATTTTACTCTTTCTGCCTCAACTACTTACTTTTTCAAGAATTGCTTTCTATGACCCTTATTTTCTGAGTTGTTCTGTTATCTGTTTTGATTTTAAAAAAATTGTTTAACCATAGAAATTGATGTAATATATTTTGCTTTTTACCTAAATGTAATATGTATCTTCTTTTGCCATTCTTTGTTTTCAGCTACTACTTATACATGTGTGATAAAGTGGTTGCCCCAAATGTGTCGCTTACTTCGGCTGTATCCCAGCCTAAAGAGGTCACAAAGACAGAGGCAAGTAGATCTATACCAAGACACTCAGAGAAGCCTCACAGTAGTGGGAAACATCAAAAAATAGTGTCTTATCCAGATGTTTCACTGGAGGAACAGGAGAAAATGGATCTAAAAACAAGTCGAGAATTATATAGCCGCTTAGGTAAGTATTCAGAAATTATCTTTTTAAAATCAAATATCTAATAAACATATTCAGCATTTTCAAAGAGGATTTCTATTTAAGAGAATTTTCCAGATAATGGAAGCTTTTATCTTAAAAAAAAATACCACCTTTCAAAACTCTTGAGTGACTACATAGACCCTCAGTTGTTCTGCTTATCTAGAATGGTGATATATATATAGAGGCTAATAAGCTAGAAAATAGACTATATGGCTGCATATTGCAAGTGACTTTTGTCTAATTATTTTTCCTTCTTCCTGCCTTTTCTTTACTGTCAGATTTCTTTAAAGGTCCTTATTTTTCTTTCTAATTTGCTGTGAACTGAGAAACCTTTTAACTAATAATGTGAAAAGTATATGATAATCTATAAAAATATTGAATCAACTTTGTTATACACCTGAAACTAATATAATATGGTAAATCAACTATAGTTTTTAAAAAAAGTGTATGTAAGAGTAGTTAGGTATAGGACTCAGAGACACTTAGTCATGGAATAAGCAAGATTTGAAAACTCATAGCTGTGGGGGCCAGGCAGATGGCATAAATGCAGAATGCCAGCTGGACATTAAAAAAATACTGCATAGTTACAGTGCCTTTTAAAATACTGTGGACCAGACAAGACATGTCTGCTCACATGCTGCCTGTGTTACCCTCTTCATAGATGCAGAGCTTTGCTAACAGCTTAGGCAAGTGCAACAGTTCTTTTCAGCTTTCTCAGTGCAGTCTAAGAGTCCTCTAGTTACCTGTTTTCATAGATAATTGAGATTCTTCAGGAGTTTTTGTACTTTAATTTTGAGATTTTTAAAACTCAGTTTTCCTTGGATTTAAATATGGCAAACAATAATTAGTAATGTATTAATACCATTATACCATGTTTGCATTATAGTTCCTAAATTATTTAATTCTAGAGACTTAAAAAATTGTTGAGATGTAATTCATATTGCTTAAAATTTATCCTTTTAGAGTATACGATTCAGTGGCTTTTAGTAAATTCACAAAGTTGTGCAATGATTACAAGTATTTAATTTCAGAACATTTCATCACCCTAAAAAGGAACCCTGTAATCCAGTAGAAGTTACTCTTCATTCTTCCCTTTCACCAGGCTCTGTCAGCCATAAATCTCTTTTCTGTTTTTATGGATTTGCCTATTCTGGACATTTCATATAAAAGGGATCCTACAACATATGGCCTTTTGTTGTCTAGCTTCTTCCACCAAGGATATTTTCTCAGTCCATATTATAGCATGTATTAGTACTTCTTCCTTTTTTATGGCTTAATAACATTCTATCTTATGGATGGATAATACCTCATTTTGTTTATTCATTCATCTGTTGATGGACATTTGGATGTGTCCACTTTTTGGCTATTACGACTAACGCTGTTATGAACGCTTATGCACAAGTTTTAATGTGAACGTACGTTTTCATTTCTCTTGGCTATATATTTTGGAGTGGAATTGCTGGGTCAAATGGTAACTCTATGTTTAATATCTTGAGGGACTGCCAAACTTTTCAAAGCAGCTGCGCCATTTTCATTTCCTGCCGCAGCTTCTGAGGACTCCGATTTCTGCACATCTTTGCCAACACTTGTTGTTTGTCTTTTGATTATAGCCATCCTAGTGGTTGTGAAATGATATCTCATAGTTTTGATTTGTAATTCTCCAATGACTAATGATACTGAGTATCTTTTCATGTTTTTATTGGACATTGCAAATCTTTGGAGAAGTGCCTGTTGAGATCCTTTGCCTATTTTTCAGTTGGGTTGTCTCTTTACAACTGAATTGTAAGAGTTCTTTGTACATTATGGTACTAGAATTTGCCATTCTGTCAGTTGTCTTTTTACTTTCTTGGTAGTGTCCTTTGAAACACAAGTTTTAAATTCTGATGAAGTCCAATTTATTGTTTCTTTCGTTGCTTACTTTAGGTGTCATGTCTAAGAAACCATTGCCTAATCCAGTTAAGAGTTTTAGCTCTTACATTTAAGTCCATGATCCATTTTGAGTTAATTTTTATATAAGGTGTGAAGTTCAGCCTCATTCTTTGTATATGGATACAGTTGTCCCAACACTGTTGAAAAGAATACTCTTTCCTGATTGAATTGTTTTGGCACCCTTGTTGAAAACCAGTTGCCCATAAAAGTACGGGTTTGTTTCTGGGCTCAGTCTTTATGCCAGTACTACACACAATTTGATTTCTGTAGCTTTGTAATAAGCTTCGAAATTGGGGATTGTGAGTCCTCCAACTTTGTTATTCTTTTTCAAGATTGTTTTGGCTATTTTGGTTTCCTTTTATTTCCATATGAATTTTAGAATCAGCTTGTCAGTTTCTGCCACAAAGCCAGTTGAAGTTTTGATAGGGGTTGCATTGAAAAAATAGAACATTTGGGGAAGTATTAGGGGAAGTATTATCATTTATTGTAGTCCATTTGGGCTGCTGTAACAAAAATAACATAGCCTGGGTGGCTTATACCACAAACATTTACTTTTCAACGTTCTAGAGGCTGGGAAATCCAAGATCAAGGCACTAGCAGATTTGGTCTGGCAAGGGCTTGCTTGCTTCCTGGTTCATAGATGGCCATCTTCTCACTGTGTACCCAAATGGTGGGAGAGCTCTCCGGAGTCTCTTTTATAAGGGCATAAATCCCATCAATGGGGGCTCTACCGTTATGACCTAATTACCTCCTGAAAGCCCCATTTCCCAGTACCATTGCACTGGGGGGCTAGGATTTCAACATATGAATTTTGGAGGTCACTGACATTCAGATCATGATATCATCTTAACAGCATTAAGTCTTCCAATCCATAAACATGGGATGGCTTTCCATTTATTTGGGTCTTTTATTTCTTTCAATAATGTTTTGTAGTTTGCATTTTACAAGTTTTATACTGTTTTGTTAAGTTTATCCCTAAGTATCTTATTATTTTTTATTTCATTTGTAAATGAAATTGTTTTCTTAATTTCATTTATGGATTGTTCTAGTGACATTTTAACAGAGTGATATTCATACTCTGTTACTTCATTTTTGCCTTTCAAAGATCCATCAGTCTCGAATAATTCTACAAGCAAAAAGAAACCTGAGCCTACCACTTGCAACTTAGCCAGAGACACAGGCAAGGCAGGAATTGACCGTGATGCTGCAGCTTCATCTCCACTTCTTGTCAAAGATGTTATTTGTGAGGATGATAAGGGAAAAATCATGGAAGAAGTAATGAGAACTTATGTAAAACAACAGGAAAAACTGAACTCAATTTTGCAGAAGAAGCAACAACTTCAGATGGTAAAATTGTTATCTAAATGGTAGTCCATTGTGAAAAGATACTTTTGCATATTCTTAAGGAAAGTCGAGATGAGATGCTATAAATGTATTTAAGATTATTCAGTTTTACATTTATAAGAAAGATTAATACACTTTAAAATTTTTAGAGAAGATAGTTTTCAAGATAATTACTTATGTATGGAATTGATATGACAGCTGAATTTTAGATATTTTCTGTCCTGTTTTTTCCTGAATTGAAAATTCTAATGTGATGGAAATAAAGTAAAAATTATATTGTGATTCTTTAAATTACAGGAAGTTGAAATGTTGAGTAGTTCAAAAGCTATGAAGGAACTCACTGAAGAACAGCAGAATTTACAGAAGGAGCTTGAATCTTTGCAGAATGAACATGCTCAAAGAATGGAAGAATTTTATGTTGAACAGAAAGACTTAGAGAAAAAATTAGAGCAGGTAATGAAGCAAAAATGTACCTGTGACTCAAATTTAGAGAAAGATAAAGAGGCTGAATATGCAGCACAGGTAAGAATTACAGTTTGTATAGTGTTGCCCTTTCAGTGTGGAAATTGAAGCCGTTATTTTAATTTCATTAAAGAAATTACTTTATGTTAAGCTCATTTCATTTAGACTAGATTTCAAAATAGACAGTTCTGTTAAACACAACTTTATATCGTCCAAGATGATTTTTTGACCTTGATTACTTTATTACTTTAAACTTATCAGGTTTCTGTAGTTTAGTTGTCCAAATTGCTAATCTCTAGCTATCTGAATATCAGAGGTTATGTTATTTTAATGTAGTACATGGGCTTTCAAATCAACGAATTAACAAACATGAACTGTTGCCCACTATGTTCACAGCACTCGGGCAAAAATGAATAGTAGCTCACAACCTGGGAAAGATGAACAAATAACTCTTAACCTGAGCCAGCTGTGATGAGAGGTATACTGAAGTGTAGGGCATAATGAAAGTGTTCTAGGTGTTCAGTTCTCTTGACCTTTTGTTTCACCCTCATTTTAAGGTCATGTCAAAGTCTGATTAATAGTATTAGGTATTCAAGAGATGCATGCATGAAATAGTTCATTTTTGTAATAAGTAATTTGAAAGTAGGTCTTTGCCATGATGTGAGGAGTAAGTGGAAAAACAACACTGAATGAAAACTGACACAGTCTTCTAAATCACACAGCTGGCAGAACTGAGACAGAGATTGGACCATGCCGAGGCTGATAGGCAAGAACTCCAGGATGAACTCAGACAGGAACGAGAGGCAAGACAGAAGTTAGAGATGATGATAAAAGAGCTAAAGCTGCAAATTTTGAAATCATCGAAGACTGCTAAAGAATAGAAACCTTTAAATAGATTCATCTGTGTGTTCCCAACAGGGTTTATTTTTGTTTGTTTGTTTATTTGCTTTGGTAATTGAATTCTGGACAATTTATCTGCATGAAAATAACTAGGCATTGTATCCATTTGTAGATCAGAGAAAGTGAAGAGATTATATATTAGTATATAAATTTTTACATTTTCCAAATGAATGAAAATGTATGTTTCTTTGTACTTTTTTTTCAACCAGCTTAGTAACAATACTTTACGGTTTCAACTATTACATAATCTGCCTATATTTCTAATGCAATTTAGCAGTTGCATACTTTTTAAAAGCTGCATTGTGTGATGGAAAATAGTTTTGATCAATTTTGTTATCCATATTTTAGATTCAATTTTAGATACAATGGTGGCTTCATATTTCATATATAGAGCTACTCAAGGGGTTGAATCTCCATTTTTTTTCATGAACACAATCTCCTTTCTAAGTTAATATAGTATACTCATTATTATAATCAAAATTTGCTTTTATTTCGTTCATATTGTTGAATTTCCACCAGTTCTCCTCTATTTAATATCTCCTAAGAGACATTTTGTCAATAGAGGAATTTCATTGTTGAGGTTATAGCACACCCCATGGGGAAGGATAACATGCTTTCTTATACACTGCTGCTAAACACAAGAAGCGGTTATAATTAGATTTTCTGTTTAAATGTGGTTATATTTAGAAAAAAAATTTTATGCAGCAACTTTAGAAGAGGGAATAAAATGTAATAATTTTTGAACTTTTATGTTGTTAATAGTGGTGTGAAAATATTAATGTACTTGAGAAAAATTGATGTACATCAGTTTCCATACAATCCATAATCCTCCTGTACAGTTTTTATATGTAGTTGTGGGTCTTACTGAAATTTATATAACGGATTTGTTTTCTTTAATGGATTTGTCTTCCTTTAAATTGTAAAATATTAAACACTTTGAAGGTTATTTTGGACTTTTGTATGTTTAAATGTTAAGTCTTACCAAAATGTGCACGAATGGACCATTTTCAGTTACTATTTAATATCAAAATCAGGAATTTACAGTCAACTGGTAGTGTATGATAGGTTAATATAGGGAAGTTTAGTTATCTGCTACTAAAAGGGTTTTAGATAATTTTTAGAAGACAGGAATTCCATAGTTTGGGGGAGGGGCAACTTCTTCTGCACTTTTTTTTTTTTGCACAGAAAATCCTGTCATTCTTTAATGGAAAATTTCATATTAGTTAATTCTTGGCTTAAAAGATACTAGGTAAAATTCTTAGTATGCATTTTTTAAAGAAAGTTTCCTGAAGCTACCATTAATTGACATTATTATCCCATGAATTTTATGTTTATGTTCTCGTGTAAGGTACTGTATGAAATTAACTTGAGAGCTAAGTTTATTTTTTAAATATATCAGCTAAGGTTAAGGTTATTTACTATTCCCATCTTAGATGATAGATACTTGGTATAGAACTTCAAAAATAAGTAGGTTATCATTTAATCAGTTATTTTCATATTTTGCTTAATGGTACTTATATATCCTAAAAGAATTTTTGTACTTCCCAAATACTAGAGTATGGTCTAAATGTGTATTTTCTATTTTCCATTTAACTTCGACTATATTAAACCTGCAATTAATTTGTTGATTCTTGTTCCTCCTTAAGGAGGAACGCATGTTAAAATGACATATAGGAACAAATATTAAAAATGACATACCCTCCTAATACCTTTTCTTTATCTGGAGAAAGGAAAATCACAAATACATTTTATGATGCCGTTTCATTTTAGTTGTGTGTTAGTTGTGTCACAGCTAAGAGTTTTGGGACATATAATTCAGGCCCCTATAATTTCATTTATTTTTCTAATTCACTCAAAATCTACTTATGTTACTTAGTTAAATGGTAAGCTTACTTAAGTTTCAACTCAAAACTTCTAAAACAAATTGCTTAATCTTTGAAATATGTTATTTAAAAATTCTAAGCAATGCTTAATCACCTTTAAATTATCATAAACTCTTAATTTAGAGTTGAGTAAAGAACTATTTTTTCTAGTTCTTCACATAAGGGAAACTTGCCACATGAAATTGTAGTCTTCATTTTCCAGAAGATACACTGATGTGCCATCAGTTTCTGTCTAACTTCTTTGAAAATGTTTTTTTAGTCAATTGTAAATAGTATGCCTATTATAGTTAAAAGTAATTTCAAGTTAAACTGTACAACATAGCTTGAAAATATAGAGACTTTGTAATACTCTACAAGTGGCCTCTGCTAAAAATATCCATATAATTATTCTATTTTTGCATGCTCATTTTGTGTGTTGGTTGCTAGCTTAAAGTTTGTTTCAGTGTTAGTTTTTGTGTGCCAATTCATCAGGCAAGCGGATTTTCCCTCAGACATCATAATATTTTTCTTTTTAGGAAAAATATAAAAATATTTACTTTAAAAAGCTGCATTAAAGGAACGGCCTATCAAAAGTGCTAGAGCATCTTTCAAAGGAAGAAAAGATAGAATGTTAGTTTACTGGGTGATGAGTAATGTTTAATTTGGGTGATGATAGTTTCTGTACCCTAAACTTTATGAGAAAAAGGTACCAAATCTATAGTAAATGTAAAACCTGATGTCATTGAGGAAGCTCTAAACAACCCTTATTTCACAAATGCAACTTTTAACACTAGGAAAGGCTTTGACCAACAATGTAAGTTTGGCTTGTGCTTTAGTTTTGTAAAGCATATTCTTTTGCTTGAATTTCTGTGTCCAGGAGAGTCAGGATGTTTTATGGTTCTTGAACTAATTTTATAACATATTTAATATATTACCAGTTGAGCTATAAAATCATTTGTACATATTGAATTGAAAACCAGTTACTAAAGTAGGTGTAATAGACTGAGTACAATGATACTTGCAGGTTATCCATATATTTTAGAAGACATGACAGAACAACCATTTTATTTGCACATCTATGGCTTCTGTTTGAAGGAAAGTAAAATGATAAAGAAACTTGAGTAATATGAAACATGCTCAAGGTTATTTCCCTAAATGTAATAGGAAAGCTGGTGCTGAAGGTTTTTGATCAGTTTCTAAAATTTTCTTCTCAATGACTTATGTTTTGATTGCTTAGGGAAGAATCCTCATTTTTATTTGCTCTTACACATTTAATCTGCACGACAGGATATTAAAAATTAATGGAATGAAAAGTTGTGCTCATACTGTACATCTGTTTCTGTGCTTGAAACTACTTGTTAGTTTTTATTGAGCTGCCAGCAATAAGGGACACATTACTGCTGTATTATACATTGTGGGGTTGAATAACTTAAACAGCTTAAAATTTTTTTCTAGTGTAAGACACTTAAGAATTTCCATTATTGGAAGAAATTTGTATGGGTATTCAATATTGCGTCTTGTTTAAAAGGACAGTCTTTTTTTATTTCATAAAATCTTTCCATTTTAATTGGCTTCTAAACTATAATACATAATGCAATTTTGAGCCTGTTTTTTAGTGATAGAATTAAATGTCTTATATAGTGCTACTGTGTTTGAATTAAAGTGAACAAATGTAAAAACCGAAATTTTAAAAATTAAGCCCAGAAAACAAAATAGTGTATTAAGTTAGTTGAATGTAAGAGAAATTCGTAAGATTTTTTTTTCTTCAATATAAATACCTCACTTGAAAATAAAGCACAGCATACTTAAAGTAGTTCTAGTAAAAAAAATCCTACTAAAAGAATTGCTAAATCTTGAACAACTCTTGGGGAATTATAGTTTGGGAGAAATAAAATATACTTGCTTTTAACCACCCTGTTAGAAGTATTTATTTGTCCTGATAATTTTAAGCCAACACAGTAGTCTTAAATTGTTTCTGAAGTTCTAATCTGTGAAGGCAGTAAATGAAAGATCTGTTGTGCAACTGTTGAAACAAATTGTTGACTACATTGACCATAATTCAATTTAAAATCTTGCCAATGATGTACAGTTTTATGGTTAAAATTGCTGTGGTTGGTTGTATTACATGACACACAAAACTGTCCTCTACCTCACGTGAAATAAATATTTTATATGGTTTTACTATAAAACAAGACTCATCTATCTGGTCACTTAGTTTACAAATTTTGAATTATATTTATTGAAACATGACATACTGTGCTCTTAGCTTATACCTCAACTGTATTTTGTGCTGTTCTCCATTTTCATGCCTTGTAAATAACTTGTATAGATTGTGGGTTAAATTCCAAATAAAAACTTTTAATGCCAATGAAATTGATTCAAGCTTTCTTGGTATCCTGTGTGAGTTCAATGTTCTTGTTTCTTAAAATTGACATTTTCTCCTTTTGTTTCTTTAAAGTCTATTCATTACATAGCAAATAACTAACTTGAGAAACTTTTTTTTAAATTGTAAAATGTGAAATTTTATGTAATATTTTATGTGATGAACATAGCATTTTGTGATTATTCTCTTTCAAGATACTTGGACTCTTGCATTAACATCTTTTCCTCACCTCCACTTCTGGTATTAGTTGTCAATTACTGCATAACAAACTATTCTAAAATCTAGCAGCTTAAAACAACATATCTCACACAGTATCTGAGGGTCAGAAATCCAAGAGCAGTTTAGTTGAATGTGATGGCTCAAGAGCTGTTAGAAAGGTGCTTTTATGATGTTACCTGTGGCTGAAGTCATATGAGAGCTTGACAGCTGTTGGATCTGCTTCCCAGCTCACTCAGGGCTATTGACAGGCAGTCAGTTCCCCACTGTATGGATGTTCATGGAGCTCTTCACAGCATGGTGGATGGCTTCCCCAAAATGAGTGATCCAAAGGAGAGAGTGATTCCACAATTTGATGACCTGGACTCTTAAGTCATATACTGTACTTTTGCCTTGTACTGTTTTTTAGAAGTCAGTCACTAAGTCCAGCCCATACTCAGTCGGAGGAGATTATACAAGGGAATGAATCCCAGGAGGCAAGGATTATTGGGGGATATCTTAGAGTCTGGTTACCATACCCTCCAAACTTTGTGTGTGTGTGGCAAAATGTACATATAAAATTTACCATTTTAACCATTTAAGGTGTGTGTATAATTCAGTGGCATTAAGTACATTCACAATGTACATTCACCACTATATCCAGAACTTTTTCACTATCCCAAACGGAAGCTCTGTGCCTATTAAACAATAACTCCCTATTCGCCCTCCCTCCCTCCCTCCCTCCAGCCTTTGGTATCCTCTATTCTACTTCCTATCTCTATGAACTTGCCTATTCTAGGTACCTCATATAAATGGAATCAAAATATTTGTCCTTTTGTGTCTGATTTAGCACTGTGTTTCAATTAGCATAATGTTTTCAAGGTACATCCATGTTGTAGCATGTATCAATTTCATTCCTTTTTATGGCTGAATAATATGCCATTTTGTATGTATACAACTGGAGAAATGTCTATCCAAGTTCCTTTTTTAAACTGGGTTGTTTGTTTTTTGTTGTTGAGTGGTAGCACTTCTTTATATGTTCTAGATATTAATCCCTTATCAGATATATGATTTGCAAATATTTTCTTCCATTCTTTAGGTTGTCTTTTCACTCTTAATAATGTCCTTTGATACACAAAAGTTTTAAGTTTTGATCAAGTCCAGCTTTTCCATTTTTTCTTTTGTTGTCTGTACTTTTAGTGTTATATCCAAGAAATCACTGCCAAATCCAATGTCATGAAGCTTTCCCCCTGTATTTTCTTCTACGAGTTTTATAGTTTTAGCTCTTACTGGAATTGTTTTCTTAGTTTCCATTTCAGATTGTTCATTGCCAGTGTGTAGAAAATGCAGTTGATTTTTGGTGTTGATTTTGTATCCTGGGACTTTGCTAAATTTATTTATTAGCTCTAACAGTTTTTGTGTGTGGAATCTAGGGTTTTCTGTGTATAAGATCACATCACTTGTGAATAGAGATAATTTTACTTCTTCCTTTCCAATTTGGATGCCTTTGTTTCTTTTTCTTGCCTAATTGC
Source organism: Monodon monoceros (assembly GCF_005190385.1). Lineage (NCBI taxonomy): Eukaryota > Metazoa > Chordata > Mammalia > Artiodactyla > Monodontidae > Monodon > Monodon monoceros. The sequence goes on along the minus strand of NW_021703767.1, from coordinate 95,549,048 downwards.
TCTAGCTAGAACCTCCAATGCTATGCTGAATAGAAGTGGTTAAAGCAGGCGTCCTTGTTCTCAGAGGGAAAGCTTTCAGTCTTTTATCTTTGAGTATGATATTAGCTGTGGTTTTTTCATATATGGCCTATTTATTATGTTTAAGAAGTTCCCTTTTATACCTAGTTTACCGAGTGTTTTTTTTTTTATCATGAAAGGGTGTTGAATTTTGTCAAATGCCTTTTCTGTATCAGTTGAGATGATAATGTAGTTTTTTCCCTTCATTTTATTGCTGTGATGTATTACATTGCTTAGTTTTCATAAGTTGAAATTTCTTTTGCATTCCAAGAATAAATCTCACTTGCTCATGGTGTATAATCCTTTTCATATGCTGTTATTTATTTATTTGAAATAATTTGACATATAACATTCTATAAATTTAAGGTATACATGTTCATTTTATACATTTATATATAGTCTAATATGCTGAATTTGATTTGCTAGGGTTTTGTTGAGGATGTTTGCAGCAATATTCATAAGGGATACTGGTCTGTAGTTTTTTGTTTTGTTTTTTGTTATTTTGTAGTGTATCTGTTGTTGTTATTAGGTTAATCCTGCTTCTTAGAATGAGCTAGAAAGTGTTCTTTCTTGCTTTGATTGTTTTGGAAGAGTTTGAGAAGGATCGGTGTTAATTCTTTCAATATTTGGTAGAATTCACCAATGAAACCATCTGGTCCTGGGCTTTGCTCTGTTGGGAGGTTTTTGATTGCTGATTTAATCTCCTTACTAGTTATAGGTTTACCTATTTCCTATTTCTTCATGAGTTGCTTTTCGTAGATTGTGTATTTCTAGGAATTTATCAATTTCATCTAGGTTATCTAATTTGATGGCATACAATTGTTCACAGTATTCTCAAAATCCTTTTTATTTCTTTTTCTTTTTTTTTTTTTTTTTTTTTGCTGTACGCAGGCCTCTCACTGTTGTGGCCTCTCACTGTTGTGGCCTCTCCCGTTGCGGAGCACAGGCTCCAGACGTGCAGCCTCAGCGGCCATGGCTCATGGGCCCAGCCGCTCCGCGGCATGTGGGATCCTCCCAGACCGGGGCACGAACCCGTGTCCCCTGCATCGACAGGCGGACCCTCAACCACTGTGCCACCAGGGAAGCCCGAGATCTTTTTTGATTTTATTTTTTTCGGTACGCGGGCCTCTCACTGTTGTGGCCTCTCCCGTTGCGGAGCACAGGCTCCGGACGTGCAGCCTCAGCGGCCATGGCTCACGGGCCCAGCCGCTCCGTGGCATGTGGGATCCTCCCAGACCGGGGCACGAACCCGTGTCCCCTGCATCGGCAGGCGGACTCTCAACCACTGCGCCACCAGGGAAGCCCCCGAGATCTTTTTTAATGCATGCCTTTAAAGCTATAAATTTCCATCTTAGAAAATAAAAAGTAGTTACAAACCAAAACTGCAATAATTCTGGCTTTTATATTTGCCTATGTATTCACCTTTACTGGAGATCTTTATTTCTTCTTACTTCTTCAAGTTATTGTCTAGTGTCCTTTTGTTTCAATCTAAAGGATTCCTTTTAACATTTCTTGTAGGGTTGGTCTAGCGGTAGTCAGCTTTTGTTTATCTGGGAATGTCTTAATTTCTCCCTCATTTTGGAAGGACAGATTTGCCAGATATAAATTTGTTGGTTGAAAGTTTTTTCTTCTGACATTTTACATCATTCCACTGACTTCTAGTGTCCAAGGTTTCTTCTGAGTAGTCAGCTAGTAAATATTATTGAGGATTCCTTATTTGTTATGTCACTTTTCTCTTGCTGCTTTCAAGATTCTCTCTTTGACTTTGTCTCTCAACAGTTTGATTATAATGTGTCAGTTTATCTTATGTGCAATACATTAAGCTTCTTAGATTTGTAGATTTAAGCATTTCATCATATCTGCAAGGTTTTCAGACATTATTTCTTCAAACAATCTCTTTGCCCCTTTCTCCTTCTAGGACACCCCCGTAACGCTTCAGAATTTGTTTGGTTTATTTTTATAATTTCTATCTCTTTATTAATATTCTTATTTTGTTCATAAAATGTTTTCCTGATTTCTTTAGCTCTTTGTCCAGATTTTCCTTTAGCTTTTTGAGTATATTTTATACAGTTGTTTTGAATTTTTTGTCTAGCAAGTCCAATGTCTGCTTTTTCAACGGTGGTTTCTATCAATTTGATCTTTGGATGGATTATATTTTTCACTTTTTTTGTATGCCTTGTGATTTTTTTGTTGTTGAAAGTTAAGCATCTGGCAATTATAATGCGGTAACTCTGGAAATCAGATTTTCCTTCTTCCCCAGGGTTTGCTTTTTCTTTTTTTAAATTATTACTGCTGTAGGCTGTGGTAGTCCACATGCTTTGAGATTTTTCCACACTATTTTGCAAAGACTATTCCTTATTGTGTGTGGTCATGGATGTGTCTCTTCCTTTAGCTCATGTTCAGCTAATGTTTTGACAGATTTCCTTGAATGTCAGGAGTTAAAAAACAAGACAACAACAAAAACTCACAAAAAATTTTAAAAAGAAGCAGAAAAACAAAAAAATCCAACTACTTCTCACAGTCTCTGCATCTTGGCTGTATGTTAAAACACTCCTTCAAATACTACAGTAGGCTTTCTCTGATCCTAGGAATCAGCCCAAAGTGAAAACTTAAGGCCTTTTCAGGTCTTCCTGGGTATGCAGCTTGCCTGGGCATGTGTGTAGCTTTCTAAATTCCCCCTATAGACAGCTGCTTTTGAATGTCCTAATTTCCCAAAGAATCTCATCCTAACTCATCCTCCAGTTCTTAGACAATCTATTGGTTGTTTACACCTGTAATCTTTTTTTTTCTTCTTCTATTTTTTTGGCCGTGTGGTATGTGGGATCTTAGTTCCCTGACCAGGGATGAACCCACGCTCCCCGCAATGGAAGCGCGTTGTCTTAACCACTGGGCTGCCAGGAAAATTCCTATACCTGTAATCTTTTGTCCCAGGCATCTGTGAGTCTGTAGTCTACCTTGCATCTTTTACAAACAGTGCCCACTGCTTTTTCCAAGTTCCAAGTTAGGCAAATTGAAGATGAGAGTCTTGTGTCAATAGTTCAAGTATACCCCAGAGATGTCAGAATAGATGTATATGATGCTTTTCAAATAAAGTCTGCTCTGTTCCCTTGTTCAAGGGACAGAACTGGGAACTGGGCTGCTGCTGCTTCAAGATCAAGACTGCTGCTGCACTGGGGTGGGAAGGCGAAAGGGTGAATAAAAATGCCCCCAAACTTTCCTATCATTTTGAAGATGGCTTTTTCTTGATTGGGTATTTGTTTTGTTGCTATAAACCTTTGACTATTTTTCAGAGCATCAACAAAGTTGGTCCTGACATTTTCTTCTCTCTCTCCCTCTTTGGATGTTTCTGTGGAAACATATCAGTGTTTATCCAATATCAAACATATTGGAGTTTCCTAGTTTATCATTTGTCTTACCACTCTTTTATTTAGCCCCAGTCTTTTTATAACCTGATCTTGCAAGTGATATACCATCACTTCTGTCATGTGCTATTGCTCATTCAGACTCACCCTGGAACAATGTGGGAGGAACTACACAAGAGTGTGAATACCAGGAGGTGGGGATCACTGGGAGTCGTCTTAGAGATTGCTTACCACAGCATAGGACGAGAACTTTCCTCTAAAGTGATGTTGGTTGAAACCACAGCGTTTATTTTATTTATTTTTTCCCTTTTTTTTTGGCCATGCAGCTTGTGGGATCTTAGTTCCCCGACCAGGGATTGAACCCAGGACCCGGCAGTGAAAATTCAGAGTCCTAACCACTGAACTGATAGGGAATTCCCTACCACAGCATTTTAGACATTAAGTTAGAACTTTAGTTTGGAAAGCATTAAGAGAAGGTGTTTAGCTCAGATAACAATGATTACTGTTTGCCCTGGCCTGACACTGATACTCTACTAGATATTGGACTTAGGGGAATGAGTCAGACACAGCTTCTGCCTTTGAGGAACTCCCAGACAGCTGAACAGATAATTTGAAAGCAGCATGACTCAGTCCTATACAGAGGGCTAGGGGAACCTGAGGGGTAGACTTCGCTCACCCTGGAGGGTGAGGGATGTTCCTGTTCCAAATGACACCTGGATGGAACTTAGAGAGATGTGAGCTGTGGCTGTGCTGGAAGGCATTCTAGGTAGAAGGATCTGCATGAGGATAAGTTGGAGGCTAGTAATGAATGCAATATTATTCTTGCTGAGAAAACAATCCACATGGTTAAATTAGAAACTAGACAGCATAGTATGGGTAATTTATGTTTTGATAAAAGCATGCACAAGGTCTTATGGGACCCTTCAGAACTTCATAGGAAGAGGTAGGAAAGTCCTGTCATAGGAGGTTCTTGGGCTAATTTTGGGTGACTGCAAAGTAGCTGGGTGGAGAGGTCACTTCTTGCAGAATGAAGGTGTAAAGCATAGGGGACCAGAAAGTGTGGTGTTCTGCTACAAGGAACGTCCAAGGAGTTCATTATGATTGGTGTGGACATAGCGTGGGGTAGGGAGCTGCACAGTGGAGGGGATTTCACTTAATTGAAATGTAAGGGTTGTTGAGGGCTTGAACTATGTTCTGAAGGTAAAGAGGACTGCTGGTGAGGTAGTCACGTAATTATCAGGAGGGTCACATAGTGTATAGGGACTTGAGTACTCTTCGTAGACCCTTATAATAATGAATATTTAAAATTTTTAAAAATATTTTATTTTATGTATTTATTTTTTGGCTATGCTGTGTGGCTTGCGGGATCTTAGTTCCCAGACCAGGGATTGAACCCGTGCCCCACTGCAGTGCAAGTGTGGAGTCCTAATCACTGGACCACCAGGGAATTCTCCCAAAACATTTTAAATTAAAAAATTAAACATTTTTTTCTCATCATAAAATCAACTCATGTTCATTATGGAAAATTGGAAAATGCCTAAAGAATAAAAGAGAGTAAAACCCCTCAATCTCACTACTCCAAGGAACGCTTGTTAATATTTCAGTGTATATTTTCCAAATATATTTATATTTAATAACTAGCCTCCAACTGTACAGGTATTTTGAAATAAAATTTAGCCATTTCCATTTTGAAATTAATATTTATAACGCTATCATCTAGTTCTTAGTTGAACACTTAATTGAAATGTAAATTGAAAAAGTTAATTGAACACTTTCATAATAATTATTTTATTTTTTGTAGGTAACTAATACTAAATTTTATTTTTTAAAATTTTATTGAAGTATAGTTGATTTACAGTGTTGTGTTAGTTTCTGCTGTATAGCAAAGTGACTCAGTTAATTTGTGTTGTATTTTAGATTCCATGTATAAGTGATATCATCATCATAATTTTTTAGATAGACTTTTAGAAGCTGGATCAAAGAATATGCATATTTTATTCTATTTGATATATATTGCTGAATTACTTTTGAAACGGGATTTATCAGTTGTGTTATTGGTGTTTGGTGATGTTCATTCTTTGTGTTAGTTATTTTTATTGAATCACTTTTAAATAGCATTAATGAGAGCCTGTGAGAGCCCCCCAGTGGCCAAGCTAATTTCTGCAAAAACATTATCAGTTGATTAAAAAGGAACTGTATCTAGTTGTTAAATCTTAATGGCAAAAAGAGGGGAGTGGCTAGAAATATCTTAGCTGTTTTAAAGGCCTTATCCTATAGTTAGAGAAGAGGTGCAGTTTGCTTTCCTTTCAAATTCTTGTTCATCAGACTACGAAATGTTTTGAATTTCACTGCTGTGTAATATGAAGGTTAAGATTATGTTAATTTCAGGGCTTCCCTGGTGGTGCAGTGGTTAAGAATCCGCCTGCCAATGCAGGGGACACGGGTTTGAGCCCCAGTCTGGGAAGATCCCATATGTCGTGGAGCAACTACTTAGCACCACAACTACTAAGCCTGTGATCTAGAGCCCGTGAGCCACAACTACTGAACCTGAGTGCCACAACTACTGAAGTCGCACCCCTAGAGCCTGTGCTCCACAACAAGAGAAGCCGCCACAATGAGAAGCTCGTGCACCTTAACAAAGAGTGGTCCCCCTCTCTGCAACTAGAGAAAAGCCCGTGAGCAGCGATGAAGACCCAATGCAGCGAAAAATAAAATAAATAATAAAAAAAATTAAAGAAAGATTATGTACTTTCAAACAGGTTTAATACCAACTGATTATTTTTTGGTGTTAAAGCTAATATTTATTGAGTACTTACTATGTGTTAGTGCTCCAAGCATTTTACATGTAGCAATGCATTTAATTCTCATGGCTATTATGAAATAATTACTATTTTAAATACCATTTTACTGGCAGGAAATAGAATATTAGTTTCTAACCAGAGTTACTTATCAAAAAGGTTAAATAACTTGCCCAAGGCCACACAGCTAGTAAGTATTGGAGCCAAGATTCCAACCAGGGCCCTTAACCTCCCTGCTCTAACGTCTCCCTGGGACTTTGGTGTCCAAGAATGTTCCCATTCAGAATAATTTCATAAAATAGGATCTTTATTTATGTAAGAAACAAACAACAAAAACTATTAGTAAGATTGAGGCATAAGCTTCTCTTCTAGCCATTTTTTAAATTGGAACAGTATAGTATTGATAACATAATCTATGACTTTATATTATATATTAAATGAGTAATGACACATGATAGTTTTGATCACTTTATAGTTCATACATTTTCAGTAAAAGACAAAGTTTGACAAATTGCTCTGTACTTTGTTGCCTTAGGTAGCTAAATGCAAACACCTGCTCTTTTTTTTTTTTTTTTTTTGCAGTACGCAGGCCTCTCACTGTTGTGGCCTCTCCCATTGCAGAGCGCAGGCTCAGCGGCCATGGCTCACGGGCCCAGCTGCTCCGCGGCATGTGGGATCTTCCCAGACCGGGGCATGAACCCGTGTCCCCTGCATCAGCAGGCGGACTCTGAACCACTGCACCACCAGGGAAGTCCCCTGCTCTTAATTTCTAAGCAAATTTAATAGTGTGGCTTTCTAGTTAATTTTCTTATTTTCCATTTCCATACTTCCATACTTTATTACTATTATATTTTAGTAAGTGTGATCCCCAGTTAGAGCTAAAACTAAGGACTTTTACTGCTCTTCAGGAAGTATGATCTCATTGGTTGAATTAGACGTGATTTCATCCAATGTATTCTGAAACTTCTGGTAGAGAAGCAGATAAATAGAATTGGCTGTTAGAAAGCAGAAGAGAGAAAACATTTTGGAAAGGACTCAAGCCTTATACTCCAGGTACAAGCTTTTCATTATTTTGCTTTATCTCCAAGTGGACAAAGGGGAAATTTGGAATAAAATGGCTTCTGAAGGAACAGTATTTTAATTGCACCACAAAGGCCAAGAAGTGGGACCCTGAAAATGCAAATTTTTCCTTAGTTGAATTTGAAATTCTAGATGGAAGTAATTTGTGAAGGTGCTGCTCTTCTCTTGATGGAGAAACCTTGACTGAGGCCAGCATCTCTCGGTAATCGAGATTTTCCTGCTTGAGACCTGAGTAGCACACATCCCCTCCTCCTACTGGAGAGAGCTCCACTTTAGGCCTTCACTCTGCCTCTTGCCCACTCCCTAGACCAGTTATAATCCCCATCTCCTGATTTCTTCTGCGCTGTCTTCAGATTCCCATCTGTCATGGACTGCATATTTGTGTCCTACCAAAATTCATATGTTGAAACCTAATCTCCAATGTGATGATGTTTGGAGTTGGGGTCTTTGGGATGTGATTAAGTCATGAGGATGGAGCCTTCATTAATGGGATTAGTGCCCTTATAAAAAGAGACCCCAGAGAACTCCCTTGTGCCTTCCACCTTGAGAGGACACAGTGAGAAGACTGCTATCGGTGAACCAGGAGGAGGACTCTCACCAGACACGAATCTGCTAGTTGGTGTCCTGATCTTGGATTTATATAAGTTTCATGTGTATGACATCATATTTCTATTTCTGTATACCCTACAGCATGCTCCCCACCAAAAATTTAGTTTCTATCCATCACTATACAGTTGATTCCCTTTACCTATTTTGCCTTCCTTCTGCTTCTTCCCCTCTGATAATCACTACTCTATTCTCTACATGTTTGTTTTTGTTTGGTTTGTTCATTTATTTTGTTTGTTTGTTATATTCCACATATGAGGGAAATAATACAGTATTTGTCTCTCTGTCTGACGTATTTCACTTAGCATAATACCCTCAAAGTCCATTCATGTTGTCACAAATGGCAAGATGTCATCTTCTTTTATGGCTGAGTAGTATTTCACTGTATATATACCACATCTTTATCCATTCACCTGCTGATGGACACTTAGGTTGTTTCCATATCTTAGTTATTGTAAATGGCATTTCATTTTTTAAAGCTTATGTCTGATACATTATTTTACACTATGAATTGGTACTACAGTGTTTCTAAAAATGTGTGTGTATGTGGAATTTTTGCATTACCAAATAGCAAAATCCACCAGAGAAATTTCTCCTTTTAAAAAGGGGTCTTATTAAAAGTATTTTTAAATGAATAATCTCACTTAAGTAATTTCATATATGTCCTATGTTTTCATGTTTGGTTTCCTAAAGAGGTACATTTTAATATATGAGGAAAGCTTTCACAAATAAGTGTACATTCCACTTGGATCTAATGATCACACATTTGGAATTTGCGGTTAATCATGTTTCCTTACGAGTCATAGGCTCCTTTACACAGAAAATGTTTTTACCAGCTATGCAATGATAAAAGACAACCACTAGTAGGCGCCGCGAGCCCACTCCTTTGGCCCAAGCTTTGCTTTCAATGTGGGCTTTCGATGCTTGTCAACAAATACATTTGCCAGTACGATATGCATTTGTACTCTAACTGAATCACACTTAGTTTGATTAACTACTTTTAGGTATAAATGGTAGAAGAAAAGTTAACCAGGCTGCTTCCTTTGTTCAGTACACATCTGGGGTTTAGGGCACTGACCATCTCTTTAATCCTCCCCTTTAAATATCTTCGAATAAGTTGAGGAACTTATGCTCAGACCATAGGAAAGACCCTTACATTTTTCATAACGGATAGAATATTGGACTTAGGGTCAGAAGACCGGGAATCAGATTTCAGCTATACCTTACCAGTTCTGTTACATACTATAGAAATGTGAAGAGATGGCATGGCAAAATTTTCTGGGAGAAAATTAACTGGAGAAACCTCCATCTGGGAGGTCTGGGGATCCATTGTTCTCACTTATCTGGGGTGACTGGACCCTGAGAGACTGCTTCTCACAACTAAAAGGGTACCTGGGACTGTGGTAGACCCGGAATGTCAGTTTATTAAGTTATGCTATGTAGGACGGCAGATTCTAATGAAGAGGGGGGCCTGGGGAGTAGAGTCACAGCCAAAGAGTGCAGATGATTTTAGGAAAAGTACCTTGGCCAAGAGAGCTTGAGGGACTTCCCCACTTTACAGAGGGCCTTGCCAAAGGGACCGCATCCTCGGATTCTGCGGCCACCATGCCATTTCCATCTCCTGTGGATAGTGGAAGATTCTCACGGCCTCTCTCTGCCTCTTGGTTCCCAGTTCTCTATTCTTCCATGGCTGCCCAACTTTCTTTTCAAGGGACACACTCTTTATTTATGGCTAATTCGTTCAAGTAGGTTATATTTTGCTGGCCTCCCTTGAGTGGCCTTTTGTACATCTGCGCTGTGATCATTTAAACATTCATTTTAGGATTTTTTTCTCCCATTAATAGATAACAATAGCAATAACCTAATTAGTTTAGTTTTAGTCTTTATCAAAGGCAACTCATATTTCCAATCGATCAATATTGCCTGTGAATAATACTAAAAGTAGGTAACATCTATGAGTGCCCATCAGTGCCGGGCACTGTGCTATGTACTTCGTAAAAGTTATCTCACTTAATCCTCGCAATAAATGTATCGGGGCATCTGCTAGTCTCACTTTATAGATGAAAAACCTGAGAGTTGCACAGGATAAGGGACAGCTCAAGTAATCAAGTTGGAATATGAACTCAGGAAGTTCCATTCCAAGATCTTAACTTCACAACTCCGTCTACCAGTTAGAGCCTGAGTTCTGAAATCTGCCTTTACAGGTGTCTCTGTGTGTCTGTGAGAACTTTGGGTGATCTGGGCATTGTTGAATTATGATTGGTTGAATTTTTATTGTTAGAATGTCAAATGCTCATGGAGTCGCAAGAGTGCAGATTGCATAACTTCTTTTTTAATGAATTGATGTTGCTTGGGTTTTATGTTTTACTTCTTACAAAAGCTCTTTTTTATGTTATAAGGAAATATCTGAAAACATCCAGGTCAATAGACCCTGGTGATGAAATGCCCCAAACACAATGACTCACTCAAAAAAGGGACATATTCCTATAATATAGTATTTCCTACAAATCAAACTTGTATGATTTCAAGGAGAACACATAAGAGTGCAAAAGCAAGGGTTCTGAATTTTATATAAATATATGTGTATGTATGTATATATATATATATAAAATAATATTATATATATCATATATAATAGCAGCCCAGGTTCCCTGAGGCCTTACTTTGTACCAGACATTGTTTAAAGCTCGGTATGTATATTAACTCACATAATCATCAAGAAACCTATGAGTTAGGCACTATTTTAACCCTCATTTTACAAATGAGAAAACTGAGGCCCAGAGAAGTGAGGTAACTTGAATCCACAGCTAGGAAATGGTGGAGACAGGATTCGAGGCCAGGCAGCCTGCATTCTTACCCACTGTGCTCTCCTGGGTGATTATTGCAGCTTTTTAATTGACACTCTCTCATCTCTTACAGAGCCTTTTCTGTCTGTGCAGTTGATTCCTCTGGGGTCTCCTTGAGGCAAGTCTTCTCTAGAAGACATGGTGATTTGCCCAGCAGAGATCTGGGAAAGCTTAGTACCTGTGACTTACGATCTATATCTTAGAGTGTTGAGTAGGAAGTTTTTGCTTACTGAAATCCTTCTCATCTTTAAATCTCATGATTGTTGATAGAGGAATATAATAAGCCAAATGTATCAAAGGGACTTAAAACTGTTTAATGTAAATACAGCCCAAGGACAACTTCTCTACATGACAGAAAAGTACATATAATAGGTCTTACTTGAATGCATGGAGGGAAGGTGGCTTGATGATGTTGATGACGGTGATGGTGATGATGTTGATGACGGTGATGGTGATGATGTTGATGACAGCTTGCACTTGCAGAGCACTCACTCTAGGCGAGGCAGTGTTCTCAGTGGAGTGCAGATACTAACTTATCTACAGTGAGCAGGAGCTGTCAGCCTAGCTTTTAATGTCAAAAATGAGACACGAGGGCCTCCCTGGTGGCGCAGTGGTTGAGAGTCCGCCTGCCGATGCAGGGGACACGGGTTCGTGCCCTGGTCCGGGAAGATCCCACATGCCGCGGAGCGGCTGGGCCCGTGAGCCATGGCCGCTGAGCCTGCGCGTCCGCAGCCTGTGCTCCGCGGCGGGAGAGGCCACAACAGTGAGACGCCTGCGTACCGCAAAAAAAAAAAGAAAAAGAGAGAGACACGAGCCCTTTAGGAATTTTCAGAAAGTGACAATCAGGACAGGTTCCCAGGAATGGTTAGTGAGGTGGGATGCAGGCTACCCCTTCCTTGTTATGTGAACTTGGGCAACTTAGCCTCTCTCATGCTGTTTCTTCATGAGTATTATGTGTAAACAATCATTCCTACCATAAAGGGCTGCTAAGAGAATTAAATGAGATAATTTATAAAATATAAATGCATGCACATGGTACATGACAGCTGCATAAATGTGAGTTGCTATTGTTGTTGTTATCATTACTCTGGCCATGGCTTTTTGACCACTGGCAAAGGATCATTTTCTTTCTACCAGTAACTATGGTATGCTGAATGCTTCAAGTCTGTTTCTTAGGGCAATTCTCAGCTCATCAGTTACCATCCTGGGCTGACAATGGAATATTACTCAGCCATAAAAAGAAATGAAATTGAGTTATTTGTAGTGAGGTAGATGGACCTAGAGTCTGTCATACAGAGTGAAGTAAGTCCGAAAGAGAAAAACAAATACCGTATGCTAACACATATATATAGAATCTAAAAAAAAAAAAAAAAAAAAGGTACTAATGAACCTAGTGGCAGGGCAGGAATAAAGACATAGAGAATGGACTTGGGGGCGGGGAGGGGGAAGCTGGGGTGAAGTGAGAGTAGCATCGACACACACACACACACACACACACATATATATATATATATATATATAGCTAGTGGGAAGCAGCCGCATAGCACAGGGAGATCAGCTCCGTGCTTTGGGAAACCTAGAGGGGTGGGATAGGGAGGGCGGAGGGAGGCTAAAGAGGGAGGGGATATGGGGATTTATGTATGCGTGTGGCTGATTCACTTTGTTGTACAACAGAAACTAACACAGTACTGTGAAGCAGTTATACTCCAATAAAGATGTATTAAAACACAAAAACAAAAAACATTCCTGGGCCAAGGAGGAACTGTACTGGGCGCTCTTGGGAGTACCACGGTCCTTGCTCTCAGCTGGGAAGGAATAGGGAGAAGCTGAGGAGGGATGGAGCGAGAGACCCAGAGATAGGATGAGAGAGGGGCAGCAAGAAGAGAAAGAATTCGCAGCAAAATAGAACTCGCGCCTGACGCAGGCTCTCTTGTCACTGTCCATTACTTGGACCTGGATCGAATTATTTTCTTTCGAAATTTTATTATTTCCAACACTAACCGTGCGACGCTCGCCGGCGGGGCGGCGGGATCACCCCCTCCCTAACTCTGCTTCCCTCTACATCCCACTCCTGACCCCGCCCGGCGATTGGTCTGCTGGACCCGGGGCCGTCGCGGATTGGAGCTCGCCGGCCGGGTCTGCGGGGTTTAAAGAGGGGGGCGGGGGCGCGCTGCCCAGCCGCGCTGCTGTCCTCGCCGCGCGCCCGTCGTGCAGCTGGGCTCGCTGCGTCTCGTGGCTTCCCGCCTCCTCCAGCATCCCGCATTTCGCCGTCGCAGGCCAGCGGCTCGCCAGCGCGGGAGAAGGAGGACCGGGGCAGGCGCCGTCGAGCCCGGGCGCGGGCACAGCTAGTGAGGGGCGAGGCGCAGGGACTCCAGGGCGGCCACGATGGTGGCCACATTCCTGCAGATAGTGGGTTTCGTCACGAGCTTCGTGGGTTGGATCGGCATCATCGTCACCACGTCCACCAATGACTGGGTGGTGACCTGCGGCTACACTATCCCCACCTGCCGCAAGCTGGACGAGTTGGGCTCCAAGGGGCTGTGGGCCGACTGCGTCCTGGCCACGGGGCTGTACCACTGCAAGCCCCTGGTGGACATCCTCATCCTGCCGGGTAAGGACCCTGCCTTGCAAGTGGCTGTCCTAAATAAACCCTTTCCTTCCGGGCAGACGGGGGAGGGGAGAATTAGGCAGCGTTCACAGAATCATCTGGGGGCTTGAAGACTTTGGGGCATCTTTTGACACCTTCAGTCCTACTTTGTTGAGGAGGAATTAGGTATCCCTGAACTTAACCTCTCTCAGCCTCAGTTTTCTTATCTGGAATTTGGGATGACAGTGGTGGCCACTGGCCGAGTCACCCTGAGAAGGTAATGAACTGAGACATAGACACATAGTTGGAACTCCCTACGTATTAATTACCGTAGCCTCACCTGCCGCGTGCTCCCACTGTGGGTGGATCAGAAGTACTTCATCCCCTGGCCTCCTCCTTCAGGCGCCCTGCTTTCCCTGTTAGAATCCACCTGCAGAGGCTGGAGGAGGAAAGAGAGAAACAAAAGCATTCCAGCTATCCGAACAGGCTCAGGCTGAGTTTCCCAGTCCTTGTGGGACGGCCGAGGTGTCCTGGCCAAGTTAGGGCCCTCCTACCTGCGCCCAGTCGGTTCCCACAGGCCCCGGGGCCTGTCCCATTTCCCCTACCCCTTGCCCCCGCAGTGAACGGCGTCGGTCCTCGGGCCTGCCGAGATTCCCCTCCCAGTCTCCGCACCCTGGGGTCAGAGAGGGAAGAACGGGCGCCCCTGGGAGGGCCCACTCGCCTTGGGAAAAGGAGCAACTCCGCGGGTCGCCCCCTCCCCTACGGCTGTGCCTCAGAGTGGGGAGGGGAGGGAAGAGTTGCCTAGTTTCCACCTTCCCCGACGCCAGCCGGTGCCGAATCTTAACCTGCCGCCCCGTTGAAAAATTCTGGGCAAGTTTCAATTCAGATTTAAACCTCGAGCCAGTTGGATGATTGACAAGGTCTTCGGAGCCCCTTCAGGTTTTCTGCTCGGAATCTTGGCTTATCCCGGCCCAGGCCTAAGCACGGCTGTCTCGCTAGCCTTTGAGGATGGTGCGCCTTTAAAGGCCTATCCCGGTTTCCTTAACAAGTGGAGTAACTGGGCGGTAGGCCGGAGTAACTGGCCCCCAAGGCCGCCAGTCTGGGAGACTTTAGCTTTGGCCTTCTCCTGGATGAGCTTTTCTCTCCCGAAGACTGTCCCTCTTTAAGCCTCACCTCAAGTGCTTCCTATTTCCAGGTCCTTGTAGTCGGAATCTATCCGCCCTTCCTCCTTGCCACCCTGGTATTTGACCCCTATCCCCGTCAGTGCACGTTTTGACTTTTCTGTTCCTTGTTTGTGAGTCAAGTTCTCCTAGCACATTTTAAATTCCTCAAAGATATAGATAGCATCCTACCCTCCTTGCATCTTCCCCTGCACCTGGCACTGCCCCTGACACACAGCAGGTACGCACAGTGCGTGCCAGTCCTGCCCTCCATTTTGGACTTTCAGAATGACAGAGGTCTGGGGAACCCAGATGTGGACCCACCTTCAGTTAAAGCTGCCGTTGGTAGACCTGGATCAGACTCTGGGATGCAGTGCTCACAATCCGAGTGATTTGGGACAAGTTCGTAACCTCTATGAACCCCAGTTGTCTTCTCTTAAAAATTAAAATGAAACCAACCCCCTATCTTTCAGAGTTGTTTTGGGGATTAAATGAGATGAGAAATGTAAGCCTCCTTAGATGTAGTAGAGGCTCCATAAATGGTAGCTATATTTTTTATTAAAAGCCAGGCATGGTATTTTTAAGAATCTGACTTGAAGCATAAAATTACTCTCTGCTTCCTTCCTCCTGAAATTAAATTTGCTGAGCATTCAGTGACAAGTGGTTTATTTTTAGAGAACATAGACCATCCTACAGATGGAGTACACTTTAGGGAGGGCCTAATCCTTCCTGTGGTCCCCTCCCTCACACTGTAGGTGGGGACAGGGACAGATCTCAGTCTCCATCTTTAGATTCTCAAATGTGGCCTTGACACCTAGCATGTTCACAGACCGTGCCATGAATTTCAGAATCCGGGTGGCTAGCTGACTCTCCTTTATGTCAGCCCTGGTTCTCTGACCAGTCGCAGGGGCTTAGGGCTGAGGTCAGAGGTCTTGCCTCAGACCTCCTGTGGCTCCTATCTGGGGGTCTTCAAGTCAACAGATACTTGATTGATTTATTACCCTTAATTCAGAAGAAACTGAGTTGGGCAATTGTTGGGAACGTGCCCTTGTGGAGTCTGAATTCTGGCAAAACACAACTTGTTAAGAGGCAATCTTGCAGTTGGGTCTTGGTGCACGGGTAGGCTGGCCACATTTGGTGTGAGGGTCCTGCCACATGAGGCAGAAGCTGGGACTTGTTTTTGGGTTTGCCATTAACTCTGCTTCCCCCAGGTCATTAGCTCTACTTTCCTCTGAGTCAAGAGGGAGAGTTACAACTCCCCCACCCCCTTTTTTGAAGGAGGGAGAGTGTTTTAGTGAGAAACGATACATTTAAGTGTGTCATATTCTCCCAGCATCTTGTCAGATTTATTTTACATAAATATTGCACATATTATAATCTGTTTCTTAATAAAGTAGTTACCTGGCATTTTATTTGACAGTATAAAGTTCAGGTAGCTTTGCTCCACTCTTATCATTCAACTCGTTAATTCCTTCATTCATAATTGTATGTTTACATCATCTGTTGTGGGCACTGTGTTAACTCCATGAAGACCAAGGCAGGTGTCTGTCTTCTAGGAATCCATGGGGCTGGAGAGATGCCTTTATGGAAAATGGACCATTGTGGAAGCATGCCCAGGGCACAGTCGGGGAGGCAGGAGATGGAGGCTGACCATCTATAGGGACAGGATTCATGAGCAAGCAGTATCTGGGGAGATATCAAGAGAGGAAGCCTGAGTCTTAGCTTAGTCTAGTTAGGGCCACATACTGTTTATATACAATGTGAATTAAAAGCACATGATTTAGGGACAAAATCACCTAGTACACCTGGAGATAAAAGTACTGCCTTGACACAGAGTAAAATTAGGAATACCGGTAATAATAGCTGACCCTTTCTGCAGTACTTAGCATGCGCTAGGCACTGTTCTGAGCACTTCAGAAATTAACGAATTTAATCTTAGTTGAATTCCATTGGAGAGATGTAGGTACTATTATTATTTTTACTTTGTAGGTGAGGCGAGTGTCAAGACACTTGCCCAAGGTCACACAGGTAGAACATATCAACAGCAGGCTGGGATCAACACAGACCATCACAGAAGAATTCTTCAAAGATTTGAATTTTAATCTGAATTTTTCACAAGGTGAAGGAACAGTGTAATTGTACTCTCTTGGCCTCTTCATCTCGGAAGCTTGGATGAGTGGTCTAAACAAGGGATCCCCATTCAGTCTCTCCAGCCCCCAACCTTCCTTTTTTTTGTCACTGAGTCACGTTAAAAATTGAACATGCAAAGTGATCTTGGACAACATTTAACATATTATAAGTCCTGGAGTGGGACAAGAGGGAGGAAGAGGTAGATGGTGCTGGATTGCCGTGAGGCAGGATTGAGGATCCACGGGGACCCATGGCCTAACCCACCCTGTCTGCACTCTTGTTCCCAGGCTACGTGCAGGCTTGCCGAGCCCTGATGATCGCTGCCTCAGTCCTGGGTCTGCCGGCCATTCTCCTGCTGCTGACCGTTCTCCCCTGCATCCGAATGGGCCATGAGCCTGGCGTGGCCAAGTACAGGCGGGCCCAGCTGGCTGGCGTCATGCTCATTCTTGTGGGTAAGACAGCTTTCTGTAGAGCACCCCAACTCCCAGCGAACCTGAAGAATCTCGGGTCTTGCTGCTGCTTCATCGAGTTCAAGAGACGTGTGCAAGGAAGGCATGTGAATCCACTGGGGGAAAAGCCCCCCACAATGTGTATCCCTTTATGCTTCTTGGGCAGTTGATGCAGAGGGATAAGTAATGTCTGTGGGAATCACTGAACATAAAAGTAAGTTAAGGGACTTCCCTGGCTGTCCAGTGGTTAGGGCTCTGCACGTCCACTGCAGGGGGTGCAGGTTCGATCCCTGGTCCGGGAACTGAGATCCCACAGCCCGTTCGGCACTGCCAAGGAAAAAAAAAGTTAAAGAAAACAAACAAAAAGGATTTTGAGGGTATACCTAAGAGAGAGAACAGAAGACAGAAGAGAGTTACAGGGCAGCTCTCCACTCAGGCCTCATGATAGAATCCCTTTTTGGAAACACCTGTGTCCAGGTCCCACTGCAGGTCCATTGAGTCAGAATTTCTGGGCATTAGACCAGGCAAAGATATTTTTTGAAAGCTTCCCAGGTGACTCTTGAGTGCAACCAGGATTGAGAACTTCAGTTAACATATAAAGAAAGACCAGAGAAAGAGGAGGGCAAGATAAAAGTAAGATGCTGAGGGTGGTAGATCACCAGGTGATGATTCCATCTTTTATTCAGTAAGCATTCACTGAGCACCTGCTGAGTGCCGGGCAGTATGGTAGGCACTGGGGATATTGGAGAAAAGAAGGTAGTCTGTGCTTTGAGTGTACTTGGACATCTTGATGTACTTGGTATACTCGCTCATCTAAAAAAGGTACACAGGCTGTGCACACACATAGGAAGGCACCTGATCCAGATTGGAGGAGTTTTCCAGAGCAGAGGACCCTAGCGATGAATTTTGAGAGCTGGACAAAAGGTGATCAGGTCATGGATTGGAGAGAGGGACAGCTCAGGCCAAGGACACGACGTGTGCTTGTTCAGTGTTCCTGACTACACCTGCACACGGGGGTCTTGATTTAACAGCCTAGGGAGGGTCCTTCTAGCTCTACTCTCTGACATGCATTTTAAGAACAGCAGCTCTTGTTGCCAAGTGTCCCGAGACATTGGTTTGGATATGAGTTAGATATAAATCATGTTCTCCTGGGACAGGAAATTCCCATCCCCAAACTGGTATCAGACCATGTGTTTGAGAGGGAAAGGTAAGGAGCCAGGGTTCTGTGTGGATCAGTGCCAGTTAGTGATGGTCACCCACAGTGACACCGGTGAGGTGAGGAGACATGAGGCATAGGGGTAAGGTTTCCCTTGATTGCAAAGGGTTGGAGGTTTTTAGAGGCTTGTGAAGCCACGGAGAATTCAGAGGAAGGGCTTGCGTGTGCGTGTGCGTGTGTGTGCGTGTGTGTGTGTGCGTGTGTGTGTGTGTGTTAGTAGGAGTGAAAAGACCAGAAAACCTCTGTAATTTCCAGAGAAGAATTTGGGCATGGACATTTTGGTTCCCGCCACAAAGAATTTGTGTGGGAGTGCCACACGGAACACAAAATCAGCGTCATGTGCTTCATTCAACTCACAGGGTCCTTCCTTGTAGTGCTTTTCGATGGCCAGATCTTTGCACCTGAACTCCCTTTCCAGTATGTTGACAAAAGCTCTACAATTAAACTGGTTTGCAGAATCCAGGTGAAACCCTTCTCATCCTAGATATTTGCGGTTGTTTGTAACTTTCCTCACATTCTTACAGAAGCCCCAGAAGGCTTTCTCTTTAGCTCTGAGGATCCCAAAACCAAAGGATGGGTCCATTGTGTTGAGTGTTCATCTTTAGAAATCCTAGCCTTCCATATGAGAGTCACAGAATATCCACAAGTAAGAGAATACATGAGAAAACCCCAAACCCAAACCCTGTAGAAAATAAAGATATAAAAGCAAAGTCACAGAGACAAATTGGCATTTAAAAAACCCCTGAAAACAACTTAATTGTCCAGTTGAATATAATGATTATTAAAAAATAACAACCCGTCGTTTGAAACTTCCTAGACGAATTAAATACTGTTTTTCTTCATCTTTTTCAAGTGGGTTGGTGGATGCAGACAGAGTCATAGAGAGGAGAGTGAGAGGGGTGGGCAGGTATGGGTGTGAGCTCCTCAGTCCTTGTTTGCTGCCCAGAGGGAGACGATGGAGGGGGCATTGAGTGATCTGACACCCCTTCCCCCAGGGAGGCTGCCCCTTGCCCTCTTGTAGCCTTGTATCTCCAGTGGTACTTGCGTCCTCTTTGATGGCTACTGTCCGGATTTGTTTCTCAGTGGGTCGCGGCTTGCCTTTGGGTTGGATGTTGTTTAGACTGGAACAAGCTCCGTTGCTTGCTAGATCTGGAAATGTAAAGCTCATTGTCTCAAGTGTGGCACCTGCTGGCCTCCCCTAGGTCTTCTCGGCAGGGAGACCGTGTGCCTTGTTTCCCCTGCTGGGCAGTGGGTGGGAGGAACAAGAGAGAGTGAAACCTCCCTTTGTGTGGCTCAGGATGGGCTTCTGTCCTAGGGGTCACCAGAGGTGCTCCAGTTGAGGTGTGGTCCCCTTCCAACGGGGGCCAGGCACACTGGGGTGTGGGAGCCTGGGAACCGGAAACAGTGTCAAAGCTAATCTTGGGATGAAAACTGTAAGCATTTTTAATGAAAATCAGTTCTTCCTGACTCTGAAAATCTTTATTTTTCAGAAAGCTTAAAAAAAAATTATGTCTGTGGTACAACAGCTTATCTTCTCAGGAGTCTGAGTTCAGCGTTGTGAGGATTTGGTTCCTGCTGTGGGGGAAGGAATGGGAGCCTGAAGCTGCCGACTTCTCAAGCTAGATAAGTAGTTCAAGGCGCAGTGGGCGCCTCAGATCCAGGATGGAGCAGAGGCAAATCTAATTCTAACCTATGGCTTTTCAGGAACCCCCGCTGAGGCAGGAGGTATCTATGCCCTGAGATGCTTCATCTTATCATGTGGAGTCAGATCAACTGTACTAAATCTTGGACCTACCGCTTTCTAGCTGTGTGAATGGGGCCAGTCACTTAATGTCTCTGAGGCTTTATATAAAATGGGGACAATACTGCCTACTTCTGAGGTTGGTAAGAATAGTGAAATGACGTACGCAAGTTATTTAGCATGCATGGTGTCTGGCGCCTAGTAGGTGCTCAACAACTGGTTGCTACCTTATAGATGTTGTTGTTTAGAGGAAATAGAGAGCTAACCTAGAAGGTAACTGGGTATTCCTTCCATCCCATCTAATTTCTGCAGGGTCATCTCCACACGTGAAACTGGTAAGGAGAGATGACGAGCTGTTCCTGGAAACACCAGGTCACATCCTGGTCTAATGGAAATATTTTCTTTGCTTACTTTGTAAAAACCAGAGTGTAGGGATCAATAGTTTGAGTTTTGGTCTTATTCCATTATGAAGAGTCATGATAAGCTACCCAACTGAAAATGCTCAAGCTTAGTTCTGATTCAGTCTAATTCTCACCTCACTATAAGTTACAAAGTCCTTGATTTGGGTGTGTCTTGGGGAGATGGGGTAGGGAATGGAAGGAAAGGAAATGTATTTTCCTTCCTAAGTGGAATCCTTCGTCTTCTCTCCTCCTTTTAAAAAGTATGGCCTCAGGAATCCAATATTTGTATTGGAAAAAAGTTTTCAACTTGGAACTTATAGGCTAATAATGAAAGTGCCGTAAAATAAAGGGTATATGCAAATGTGGGAAAAATTGAGCTTGTCACACACAGGGAATCGGATGTCCTAGGGGGATTGGGAATCCTTGGGTGTGAAATAAACAGTGATGCCCTTAATCCCGGAGTACTGAGATAATAGAAAAAGTCTTCTTTCGAGCTCATTAACTTTACACAAAGTTCCTAATCTAAGTCAAATTTCATGTGGGTAGAAGAAAGGATGTAGCATCTTAGTATGGTTGTGGCTTAAAATGACCTTATTAGTAAAATTGGAGGAATTAACTGCTTTATGAGGTCTTTCCTGTCTCTAACTTCAGTGTTTTTTAAAAACTTAACAAATAACCACGAAGCTGGCTTTTAAAAAAGGTTGTAGGAAAAAAGAGATAACGATGTGTGGAATAGAAATAAAGGGAAAGAAGTGCTGAAAGCAGGCCAGGAAAATAATGTACTCAGATATTCCATTGACTTGATGATTGTTGTAAATATTAGATCTTCATAAAAGTCATTGCATAGAGGCCTGTGTCCTTTGGCAGCTGTTTTCTTAAGTCAAAATTTAGACAGTGACAAATGAAAAAAGGAAAGACAAAACATTTTGTGGTTTCAAATTATAAGGAAACAACAAATACATATGCCTCCAACCAACAGCTGGTTAGAAATCTGATTACTTGTTGTCTTGAGTTAACTGGCTTCTTTGTGAAAAGCTTAAGTGAATTGCTAGTTAGATCATATGAGATAATAGCATCAATTGCGGAAGATGGCGTTCGGTGCACTGTAAAATGTTAAATGGAAGGGGATTTTAAAAAAAGGTGTTGTGGAAAATTTGAAGCATACGCAAAAGTAGAGGCTAGTGTAATGAACCCAAACTCATTCCCAATAATGATCAACTCACCTTCAATCTGCTTCGTCTCTGTACGTCTACTTTTCTCCCAGTCCCCAGATTTTTTTGAAGCAAATCTCAGATATCAGATCAAGGAAGATTTTTTCTAGTATTACTAATGTAAGTCAGAGTAATTTAAGTTATTTTAATGAAAATATTGCTTTGTGCTGGAAATGATGCCTTTAAAAGTTGTTTCAATGCTTAGTACTGAAAGTGACGAAGCCTGAAAACAGAGGTGCTCATTGGAGGAAGGAAGAAATGTCAGGGTCTGCTGCTCTTCTGTCCTTCTGGGCTTCTTTGTCTGTCTGTCCTTCTCTCTCTCTAAGCTGTTACCTCCAAAGCCAAACACACCTGTACCAATTTTATTTAACTTCATCACATTTATTTAACTCCATGTATTACCCTGTGTCATCTAATCCCTAAATAGATGAAAAGCTACACTTACATTTCATTTTTGCTCTTAAACTGCATTCCCAAATATTTTCTGTGCTTTGCTACATCAAGATCATTGCTAACTTTTAATAAGGGTATTTCCTATCAACTAAAGAACTGATTGTATTAAATTATTTGAAATTTATCCAAAAGGGCAAACAATTTTATTCTATGAGGAGCAAGGAATTCTGCTTGTGAAAGGACCAAGTCCAGATGAATCTATATCTACACAGTGAAGCTTTCTTCTCCCCTTCTCCTTCTTTTGTTTTTTCAGATGAAGATATCCCTAATTTTCACTTTCTAGTCCCCCACAAGTGGCAGAATTTTTTTCCTCTTGTGCAGTTAACTATTGCAACTTCTGAAGTTAGAAGAAGAGGAACAAATTGAAAAATCTAAGTGTTAAAATTCCCGTTGTCCTGGGCTTCCCTGGTGGCGCAGTGGTTGGGAGTCCGCCTGCTGATGCAGGGGACACGGGTTCATGCCCCGGTCTGGGAAGATCCCACATGCTGCGGAGCGGCTGGGCCCGTGAGCCATGGCCGCTGAGCCTGCGCGTCCGGAGCCTGTGCTCCGCAGCGGGACAGGCCACGACAGTGAGAGGCCCGCGTACCGCAAATTAAAAAAAAAAAAAAAAAAATCCCCCTGTCCTATTTTTAGAGACTTAATTTAAAAATAAATTCTGATGACATAAAAAGAAATGAAGATTCCCTTTATCTTCCTTCAATGTTCTTTACCTTATGGGTAACTGTGACTTTTTAAGAAAAACATTTTCTTTATTTTCCCCAAATATGGAGAGCATCATTACAAACTCTTTGTATGTGTGTGTGTGTCTGCAAATAGCAATAATTCTAGCAGGCCTCCTATGTCTTTAAGAAAGCCAAAAATTACTGCCAGTTCTATTAATGTGTCACATCTTTCGGTTGAGTATGATATGACTTGCATTTTTAACTTTACTGATTAAAACTAGTAAATCAGTAAATCTTCTTTCCCTTCAAACCATGCTGAAATTGAGTAAACTCCTTTTTTAGTTTTTAAACATTCTTCGTTGTGAGTTCAGTTGAAGGTCACAGTGAACCTCTCATTCCCTTTATGTTGTGTGGCAGTCTGTCATCTTCTAGTGGTTTTTGATGTGGTCCATCTTTGAGAGCCACAGGAATTCCACCCAGGGTTCAATTATCTACTAGGAAATAAAGAGCCTGCTGGTGCTCATTTGCTTTGTTTTGCATGGATTGTAAAAGAAGGGAATCTTTAATGAGGTAAATCATGAGCTTGTAGCTTTGAGTGTGTTAAAGTCACATTAAAGTTTTATAATTTTGGAAGTCAGTTTTGGTGTGGATGAGATGGAGAATAGACTGGAAATGAATCTACCTCTCATCTCTCCATCTGTCTGTCCATCCATCCACCCATTCACTCACCCAGTCCTATAAGTTCATTATTTAAATGTTCAGACATTTTAATGATTTTTCCTTTTTCTGGTGAATTATATAGGAATAAAATCTAACTAAATCTCTAAAACATTCAAAATCAAGAGTGGTAATTACTTTTGAATAGCGAGCCTGATTCTTTCCCTACATGAAGATAACCTAGCTTTATTACTTTGCTTAGGAAAAGGGAAAGAATTCAGTGAAATTAGAGGCAAACTTTAAATCTTATTCTATAAAATCTAAACCAACCTGCAAGTTAAGTGAAGTTTAAATGAAATGTGGAGAATGCTTTTGTTTGTGTGTGTGTGTGTGTGGTATATATGAATACAAAGTAATTGAAAAACATAAAACTTAATTTGAACCATAACCTGTTTTGAATCCAGTTAATAGTTTATAGGAAAGATCAATTGGATTGAACCAAATCAACTGGGAATCAAATCTTTTTTTTTTTCCCTATGGAATTCGGCTTTTCCCTCCCCACCTTTCCCTCTAATCAAGCTTGGGTGTTTGGAAGCCCTTGCTAGGTTGCTGTTTTTGCCCATATCAGAACGAATGCCCCTTTTTGGCATCTAGGGGTGTGTAGCTGGATTGTGTCTTGATATGAAGAATCTAGAGCAATTCTTTCTGGCTCAAACACTCTAGAAAAAGCTTGTGCCCCTTTCATGATAGAGAAAAGGCTTTTCTCTGTGCCTCACTGAGAGTATAACTATGACAATAGCCAAGCAGTTCTCCAAGAGTGCCAGATTTGGAATCTGTGGCCAGAGGAAGAGAAAGAAAAAAATTGTATCTTAAGTATTCAAAGCCCTGCATTGGAAAGGGAAGGTTCCATCAACCAAATCAACTGGTGTTCTTGAGAATACTCTATTCACAGAAGGAAAATACATCTTCTTATGATATCGCATATAAAACTATTACAGAAGCTGGCATGATGGTGCTTTACTCTTTAAGTGAAGCTATTAACATATGGACAGATTTTAGCTTCTTAGATAATCTATCAATATATAAACTGCTTAAATATATGAATAGTTCACAGTTAACGGAATGAATTTAGGCTGTTAGAAAGCCAGTTGGAGCAATTCAAAGCCCCCAAGTTCACTTTCTTACTTCTGACTTCCACTTGGGATCTATACTTTTTTAGGACATGAATCACATCTATTTATATATATCTATACACACCTTGTGGGGATGGGCTTAGTGTGTTGTCAACAAAACCCTATGTTACAATCTACACAAGTGCAATGAGATAGTCTAAAAGGTCTTTCAAAATGCGTAAGACTTAAATCTTTTCTTCAGTTTAGAACTAATGTACAGGGCTGTTAGATTTGAGTGCTATGTTAAAGAAAAATTACATTGTTTTCTCTGTGGGCATAGAAGTAAGTTAGAAAATTACTCTGTATGAGCAGAAAAAAGCTTGCTGAGTTGAAAGTGACAAGGGTACCCCTTGTAGCAAACAGTGCAATGCCCTGCCGTGAACGTATCAAAGGCTTTATGACTAACAATTAGAAACCTTATTATTATTATTACTTTTTGGTCTGTCAACTTTAATGTGCCATCCCAACCTACATCTTTAACTCAAATTTCTGTCCTGCTGTAGTTGTGAGAGATCAGATGATACCAAAAGAAGAATGGAGTTACTTTGTCTAGAGCGTTGTGTAGTACATTAGCCACTAGCTACATGTGTTCATTTAAATTTAAACTAATTAAAATTCAAAATTTGGTTTTCAGTCTCACTGCCCTCATAAGAAATGTTCAATAGCCCATGTAGCTTGTAGCTACCCTATTTGACAGTGCTAGTGTAGAGGTTTAAAATGTTTTTTCAAGTCTTTATAGGCTCCTGCCTGCCCTGTTTTGTTACTTTGCTTGGGAGGAGGGGAAGAACTAAATGATGTAGAGGTTATTTCTTATGGTGATGACATTTGTTGTGATGGGTCACAACCCTTGAATGGGTAACTTCTTTTACTCTGAGAACTGTTCATGTGTGTATGGAGATTTTGTGACTGTGAAGCAGCACAATACAAACTCAGACTCTTAGCCGATACTCCACTGAGGTCTGGCAGTATTCACCACAGCAAGAGAATTTTCATAGCTTCTTCCGGTCTTTGTACTATGAATTGACCAAACTGAAAGAATAGAGTGGAAATTGGAGTGGGCACTGTCTTGTTTCTCATTTTTGAATAGCTCAGGTCATCCAGTCATTCAACTGGTATACATTGAGCACATACTCTGTGCTTTGTACTGAGCTAAACTCTGACTTTACAAACATAAGACATGGGCCCTGCCTTCAAGGAACTCAGAACTTGGAATGGGAAGTAGACATGTAAAGAGATCATTATAATGCAATTAGGTAAGTGTAAGAGTAGAATTATAATTATAGGTATATAAAGTCAAGATATATAAATAAATACAAATACATATTTTTTGGACTTAAATGATTTATTTCTAGGTTTTTACATCAGAGTTCTTTTGTCTCCGCCACCTGTTGAAAAAATTAGGACCTAGCAGTTTGGTACAAGCTTTTGATCAGCTTATTCCATAGATTCAAACGTTTAGGCTCAGGTTGCCCCTGTGGGAGCAGAGCTGAGTGTATTGAGTTTTTGGAGTTGGTTGGAAGCCAGAGGGGGTGTGTATGTGGAGTGAAGGGGAGCCTGCCCGCTGCTGGTGTGTGATGGGGATGCCCAGTCACAGCCCTCTCCATGTCTCCCCAGCTCTCTGTGCCATTGTCGCCACCATCTGGTTTCCTGTGTGCGCCCACCGTGAGACCACCATCGTGAGCTTTGGCTACTCCCTGTACGCGGGCTGGATCGGTGCTGTGCTGTGCCTTGTGGGTGGCTGTGTCATCGTCTGCTGCGCCGGAGATGCCCAGTCGTTTGGTGAAAACCGTTTCTACTACTCTTCGGGCTCCAGTTCCCCCACTCATGCCAAGAGCGCCCATGTATAAGAGAGCTACCAGCCTGCCCATGGAGGTGCTATAGATGCTGGGCCCATGGCCCTAGGTTTGCTTGCCACAGTGAGGGGGTGGGAAGCCCACTCCTCTGCCAGGATCCAAAGCCAACGGTCTAGAAAAGCATCCTGTCTGGCATTTTGTAGTCTTAACACCCCCTCTCCTTTTGTTGCCTTAAGAGAAATCTTTAGCTCAGATGCCACACATTTTTTCCATGGTTTTGCCCACTATTAGCTCTTTTCTGGGCATTCCTTTGTCATATATATATATATATATATATATATATATATATATATATATACACACACACACACACATATATATGGGAAAAAATTTCCCTCTCTCTTTAACTTTTAAATATCTTGCAAACATTGCTGAGTTGGGTGTGGGGAGAGAAATAAAAGACACTTTCAAACTGTTACAGATGACAATGGGAGCCTCATAAACATGCCTCTCTGTTCCTCCCTCCTCTCTCAGCTCCAAGGTCACTTAGTTATAACCAATAGAAAAAGACAGAATTGGGAACATGGGGTGGGGAAGGGAGGGGAATTGTGGAACTTTCCCTCCATGGGAAAGTTTCCTTTTTGTAAGTTGAGGGCAAGGGGTGGAGATATTTTTTAGTTTGTGATTTTACATTTATCTGTACATACTTTTTCAAGATTGCTCATTTTTATAACCATGGTTTTCCTGAAATTCTCAATTCATCAGTATGAAGGAAATGAACCAGATAGACTTTAATGATACCATAAATAACCGTACAAGTGAGTATAACTCGAACTGACATTCCACAAAACATTTTTGATTTCCAGGTTTGTATGATGTAGTTTTGAATCCTACACCTGCATGTGCTTCCATTTAACACATTTTAGAAGCTTTTCCCCATTTCTCTCTATTTTCATTCTGTTAGCTGCCTTGAAGCAATATTGTTTAACATAAATTGTACTGTTGAATTTGGCTTTATGGGTGCAAACACTGATGGTGTATCAGTATCTGGACCCCAAACTCTCCAAACATTGATGGTGCATTTTATTCTTTAAATGAAATCTGTGCAATAAAATAACGGACTGTCTGCAAAACTGGCCTTTAATATTCTGTTGTATCCAGAGGTATTCATCCATCAACTGAAAAATTTTTCATTAATCTCTGCTAGTAATTTATAGGGAACCTGGTCAGGGATTCAAGAACCAGTCATTCTGCACTGCCATGAATAATTGAAAAGTTATATTTTATTCACTGTATCGTGGTGGTAATGTGTGGTAGTAAAAATGTAACCTAGATGCTCTCTAGGTCTCTTAAGTGGGGATGTTATGGCTTCTTTAAGTCATATATAAATAGGCAGCCATCAGATATCAAGTGCCAAGTATCACACAGTTAAACTCCTTTATCTCCATTGAGTGCTTAGTAAAGGAATTGGCTAGGTATAAAGGGAACTATAAAACGATCCCATTTTATTGGATCTTTAGGTCATAATATCTAAATGTATTTCGTTCAAACATATGAATGTATATATTTGGTAATTTTGAACAAAGACAAATACATTGAATTGATTTATGTGTGTTTTCTATACCAGAAACTCTGTCAAGTTACAAGTCTGCTGTAAAAAACAGATTACAGTCTATTTTGGCCGTATTTTTCCAAAAATACTAATTTCATTAGCTGATAGTATAATGATTGGCAAACATTTCCTCTTTGGAAATATCCACTTGGGCTATTCATTTTTGTAGAGATCTGTGTACATCAGATTATAACCTGGTGGAAACTATTTCTAAATTACCTATGGAGAAAAGATAATCTTCTTGTTGACCAAAATATTTGCTTAGTTATGATACAGTCTTTTTTTTTTTTTTTTTTGTGGTACGCGGGCCTCTCACTGTTGTGGCCTCTCCTGTTGCGGAGCACAGGCTCCGGACGCACAGGCCCAGCGGCCATGGCTCACGGGCCCAGCCGCATGTGGGATCTTCGCGGACCAGGGCACGAACCCATGTCCCCTGCGTCGGCAGGCGGACTCTCAACCACTGCGCCACCAGGGAAGCCCTATGATACAGTCTTGTAAGGACACAAGTGGTGTGATTATATTGGAGGACGCTCCCTACCTCATGAAAACTTGCCAGGGAGTAATGATTGGGAACATGGATAGAGCAGGAGGCTCTCAGGGGGGTGGACAAGGAAGGCCCTTGTCCCCCTTGTCACAACCACCGGCTTGAATCAGAAGTGTCCTCTTATGGATGCATGCGCTCACTGACCCACACCCCTCCCTGAGACTGCTGCTTGCTTTCTCTCGTGAGGGGGTATGCTTTAGGAGCCCCACTTTTCCCTACAGCAGGAGAAGAGATACCCCAGTCTCTCCAAGGTGACCGTTGCCCGCCTAGTCAGGGAATCCCATATTGTAGGTCATAACTCCGGCATTGGGTTTTATTATCAGTGTGAGGGAGGGAGGGAGGGGTATAGCTGTTCCTCCAGAACAGCACTGTCCAGTAGAAATGTAATATGAGCCACGTGTGTAATTTAAAATTTTCTAGGGGCCACATTAAAAAGCTAAAAGTAAAGCAAAATTAATTCTAATATATTCTATTTTAATCCAATGCCTCAAAAATATTATCATTTCATTATGTAATCCATTATTATTATTATTATCTGTGGCTGTGCCACACGGCTGGTGGGATCTTAGTTCCCCGACAAGGGATTGAACCGGGCCCTTGGCAGTGTGAGAGCACGGAGTCCTAACTACTGGACCACCAGGGGATTCCCTGTAATCAATTATTAATGGGATATCTTATGCTCTTCTTTTTGTATTAAGTCTTGGATTCCAGTGTGGCTTTTACACTTATAGCACTTCTCCATTTGTCCCGGCCATCCTGCAAGTGCTAATTATGACTAATGGCTATTGGATTGGACAGCACAGCTAGAGAACAGCAGTTCTCCCTTAGCAACAAAAGGGGATTCAGTCTTGATGATTTTAGCTGCCTTCATTAGAGCTCCGTTAGAACCTGGCACATATAGTAATTGTCACTCAGGGGAAGACAGTGACCCCTGTTCACAGGTAAAAAGGCAGACCCAAAGAGCTCTACCTGAATAACAGGGAAAAGGGAAGTCCTGCTCCTGAGACCTGTTTGTGCCAGGAGCTTCACACACTCAATCCTTCCCTGTTGTATAGATGAGGAAAAGAACATGTAGAGAGTTTAAGTTATTTGTCAAGGTCAGATCGCCCCTGTAGAGCACTAAAGTTGGATTCAAGTCTAGCTCTAAAGCCCTTGTTCTTCAAGATAAGGATCACTACAGGAGGTCAGGTAAATTGCACTCA
Source organism: Monodon monoceros (assembly GCF_005190385.1). NCBI lineage: Eukaryota > Metazoa > Chordata > Mammalia > Artiodactyla > Monodontidae > Monodon > Monodon monoceros. The sequence goes on along the minus strand of NW_021703767.1, from coordinate 95,519,309 downwards.
CCTTGGACACCGACTCAATAGATATGGGTTGTTTCCCAAGAAGCTGCATTTTTATTGTGCATCCCCAGTGATTCTGAAGAGGTGGTTCCCACGCCACACTTTGTTAAACAGTGAAGGGAAGGACCTGTTCCTCATGCCTTTTTGTAGTGCAGCTAATCCCATCCTTCATCCCTCTTAGATGGTCCTCGGAGGCAAGATTACTCTAACAGTTATATGCAGCTTCCCTCCAACTCTTTGGCCTGTTCTGAAGGGACCACATGCAGGGGACCTTTGGTTTGAAATGAACCAGTTCTGCTCAAGCTTTCCAAGAATTTGACAGAAACCACATTAGAGAAAGAATGTTTCAAGGAAATCTCTGAATCTACAGATGCTAGTTACAATGACAGAAAAAAAAAGAAAAGAGAGAGAGAGAGAAGATTGTCTACTTTAAGAATACAAGTTACATATTTGTGCTGAACTGGTGGTTAGGGATAACAATAGAACAAGGTTTGGTTGTATCTTGCCCTGTAGTTTTGTTTTTGTTTAATTTCAAATCTGCGTTTCAGTGTTTCTCTATACAATGTACACAATGTGAACTGCAACATCTTAAATGTTTGGCAGGACATTCATGCTCATGACATCACATGCTGGGAGGACAGGGAAGCCACTGTAGGGCTGGCTTTGGGCAAAGGCAGCATCAGTGCTGCCATTGAGATGTCCCCACAAAAGAGTGTGTGACAGCCAGATGTGCAGCTTAAAGGAGACTAAACCAGAATTGTGGGTGGAACATTGGCACATGCTGCTTATGGCTTGAATAGCAGCTCTTGAGGAATCTATATTTCTTTACCTCACGCAGAATCTCAGAGCTCAGGCTTTGTGGCCCTGGGGCTGGGGGAGGGAGTGGAGATGGAGGGACTTGTCACTGCTCCATGCCGCATTGCTGAAATGAAAAACATGGAAACCGTAAGCCATTTCTAGAGGATTGTAGAAGGTAAGAATTGCTTCTGCTTTATAGCAAAATTACCTTCCAAATGGCAAAGAGCACCTAGTTGTCACAGTCTGGGGCTTTCTTTAATTAAAATGTTATGTCAAGTTACGTTCAACTTTGCTTTTCAAACTGTGGTGTTCATACCTATCACCTAGGGGTCTGGTTAAAATGCAGCTTCTGATTCAGCAGGTCTGGGGTGGGGCCTGGGACTCTGCATCTCTGACCAGCTCTCAGGGGATGCTGATGCTTTTGGTCTAGATTCATACCTGGAGTCGTATACACTCACTAAAGAAAATTTGAACACTAGAAAAAGACAAGTCACAAGCTCTTAGAACTTTAGTCATCGTAAAATGGATTTTAAGAGCATCTGTTAAAAGTATTTATTTATTCATTAATTGATTCATTTGTTAATTAATTAAGCAAACATTTGATGAGTACTTGTTATGTGCCAGCCATGCATTAGCCACCAGATATGAAAAAGAATCTCAAAGTCAATCCCAGCCCTCAGTTAACTCACAGCCTAGTGGTGTAGTCAGGAACGTCATGATGCCATTGGCTTCTTATCATTGCCATCTTTGATCTACTTTGGAAATTTACACCTGACTGAGAGGAGAAAACAAAATACCAGCAGAAGCACATTAGTGCACAGATTAAAGATAAGAGTTTACAGAATATTTGATATATAAAGGCATATTGACTAGACCTTCTCCCAACTTTGCACCTTTTTTATGGGTGTTGAAAGTCAGCCAATCCCCAAACTCTGTTGATTTAATTATGCACAGAAGACTGAGGAATGGGCAGAGAAGGCCTTCTCCAGGTTTCTGCACCGTGTCCTGCTGAGACCTTCCACAGAGGAGCATGCTGTTTTTTAGGGGTGGAATTTAGTTGAAGGTGTCAATCTTTTCTTGTTTGAATGATATAAGAACTTCCTCTCCAGGTGCCAGAGCTCAGCTTTTATTACGATAGGTGCAACAAGAACAGTGAAGTCAGCTGCCACTGACTTGTCATAGAAGGCTCGGCCAGGTATAGTGAGCAAAGTGGAAACTTGAAGCAGTGACCCCATGCTGGGGATTGTAGATGATCCAAGGGTGCTGAACTGTTCCCAAGAAAAATATGAAGAATAATATTTCTTTTTTTAGCTGACTAAAAAACAAACAATAAAAATAAAAATCTAGGCATTCACCGAGTGACTAATACAGGCGCACACTATTACCAAGTCATTTCATGAAATCCATTCTACACATGGTAAAAGTTGAGCAATTCACAGTCTTGGTCTATTAGATGGTTCTTCTTCACAAAGCCCTCAGGGACCCTGGCTCCTTCCAACTCACCGCTTTGCTAGCCCCAGGGGGTGACTCTTGAACTCATGGTGCAAGATGGCAGCATCTACATTGCAGCTGGAGAAAGGATCAAAGAAAAGGGCCAAAGGCTCATGCCCACCATCTCCTAAGATAGTTCCCTGAAGCTGCTGCAGGAATCTGCTTGCAGTAAGTCACATGGCCACATGTAGCTGCAAGAGAGGCTGGGAAGTATGGTCTTTATCAAGATTGGCTACATAATCTGCAGTGCCCAGGATAAAATGGAAATATGTAGCTCCTTTTACAAAAAGCAGGGAAGAAGTGTGGTTAAAAATATTTAAAACATAAAGCTTTTTCCTTTTTTTTGTGGTCTCTCTCTTGAGTTGTCATGGTGGATTTTTTTTTTTTTTTTTTTTTTTTTTTTTTAATTTTTTTTTAAGTAAAGAAAAATGAAAATTTTAAATTAGAAGCCTGAATTTTACCATTCTTATTTCTGTTGTGCAACGTCTGTTTTAAATGCAAATAAAAGAACAGTTCACTTTTACATGGAAACACTAAAATTCCACAATTTCTATTTGGTAGCATGCACACATATTAGTATTTCTTATTAGAACGGTGGAAACATTGCACAGAAGTAACTCATTTTTAATTTTACTTCTTGATATGCACACATTCTGCCAACATGTTCTACCTTCAGCTTACTGATGAGTAAGGAAGGATTGAAATGAATATGACCCATAAGTTGCCCTATCTTTCCCTTTCCTTTTTTTTTTTTTTTTTTTCCCCTTTCCTTCTATGTCATCATTTTCAGTGTAAAGTGGTTGGTGAATACAGGGAATTAATACAAAGATAATGTTCCTTGGTCATTCACGTTTCTTAGAATTTCATTGTCTTCTTTCTCTATTTGAAGAAAGTTGTTGTTTGAATGGTAAGTGTGGCCTCTGGGGACTGTCCGTGTACCTGTTTACCTAGTTTTAGTCTGTTCAGGCTGCTATAATAAAATACCACAGACCGGAAGCTTATAAACAACAGAAATTTATTTCTTACAGTTCTGGGAAGTCCAAGATCAAGACACCAGCGTGGTCACCTAATGAGGACCCTCTTCCTGCTTCATAGCTGGCACCCTCTCCCTGTGTCCTCACATGGTAGAAGGGGTGAGGGTGCTCTGTGGGGCCTCCTTTATAAAATCACTAATCCCATTCATGAGGGCTCCACTCTCATGACCTAAGTACCTCCCAAAGGCCCCACCTCCTAATACCATCATTTGTGGGTGTTGGGATTTCAACATATGAATTTTGGGAGGATACAAACATTCAAACCATGGCACTCAGTCATAGGCATAACAAACACCTCTGAACTTGCTTTGAGTCCTGCTGAGCTCCCATACATCATGGGTCCATCAGAAATCTGTGCTCGTGGGAATCACGAACACAGATAAAGTGGCAAGAAGTGATGCACACATGCATTGCACATATTATCTCAGCTCACACGCATGCTTCATGGTCCCATTAGACTTCACTTACAAAACACAAGTTCAATGATAAAATTATTAAGAATCCGAGATGCCAACAGCAGAGAATTAAGCCAGGGTTTAATGGTCGCTCTGCTTGTGGGGCTTGTGAGACTATACAGGTGGCATGTCCGTGAAGCTGGATGTGGCCTTTATTCTATCTGGCTGTGTGCCTGGTTAATTGTTTAAGCCTGTAAGAAGAAAAGAGTGGATTTTGAGGGAAACTTGTAGCCTATGTCATACCTTCTGACATTCTATGAAGAGGGCATCTGTTTTAGTCAGTTCAGACTGCTATAACAAAATACCATAGATTGGGCCGCTTAAACAGTCAACATTTATTTCTCATGGTTCTGGAGGCTGGGAAGTCTAAGATCAAGGTGTCGGCAGATCTGGTGTCTGGGGAGGACTCTCTTCCTGGTTTGCAGACAGCTGCCTTCTTGTTGTGTCCTCACTTGGTGGGGAGAGAAAGAGGGAGGGGGGGGCTCTAGTCTTTCTTCTTCCTCTTACAAGGACCCAAATTCCATCACAGGGGCTCCCACCCTCATGACCTCATCTAAACTTATTACTTCCTAAAAGGCCCACCTCCAAATATCATCACATTGAGGATTAGGGCTTCAGCATATGCATTTTGGGGAGCACACAAGTATTCAGTCCATTCAGCCATCAGTATCATCCCTTTTATCTATGTGAAGAAACTGGGGCTCAGGGAGGTGAAGTAATGAGTCTAGGCCACAAGCTAGTAAGTATCAGGTCAAGATTTGAACCCATGTCTTCCAATGCTAAGGCCAGTTCTCATACTGCTGCAGCATACTTGGAATTTATGAAATGAAACTAAATTATGTTTAACAAAATACAGTAGAATAAAAATGTCAGAAGTGTGCCTCTTTCTCATAGGCTATTAAAGATAAGCATAAATTTTACTTGAAATATCGATAGTAGCATAGAGTGCACCATACATGTATTTGTTCATTTAATTCTTACAACAATTTCATGAGTTAATGGCTATCGTATACCCATTTTACAGATGAGAAAACAGAGGCACGGAGAGGTTAAGTAGATTGCCTAAGGTTCCACAGCCTTGCAAGCCTGACTGTAAAGCCTGAAGTACTGACCACTGCTCTAGCCTTCAAGTGGAATTTATTCCCTAAGAAAAGGGAATGGGACTTCCCTGGCGGTGCAGTGGTTAAGAATCTGGCTGCCACTGCAGGGGACACGGGTTTGAGCCCCGGTCCAGGAAGATCCCACATGCCACAGAGCAACTAAGCCATGCGCCCCAACTACTGAAGCCTGCGTGCCTAGAGGCCGTGCTCTGCAACAAGAGAAGCCACTGCAATGAGAAGCCCATGCACTGCAATGAAGAGTAGCCCCCGCTTGCCGCAGCTAGATAAAGCCCGCGCGCAGCAACGAAAACCCAATGCGGCCAAAAACAAATAAAAATAAGTAAATTAAAAAAAAAAAAGAAAGGGGAATGAATTACTACAGAAAGCCATTTAATGAAAGGACAGATTCAAAATTAGCTTAAGATTCTTTAACATAAATATTCTCCCAATTGAAAATATTAGTTTAGGGGTAGGTTTAAATTCTGGACCTGTTAGTCTTCAAAACAAATGTTCTTAGAAATGGATCATTTATCTGTGGTCACCTGGAAAGTAGAGGAAGCTCAAACTTCTCTATAGTACAAGGGCTAGTGAATATTTATATCTCTGAAAGAGGAAATGTTCTCCGCAAACAGATTTTCAGGAAATAAGGGGAATTAGCTATTGAAGGGAGTATAGTCTCTCGTAGGCTTTGAAGTTCCAACGAAGGACAGAGATTATAATCTGTATGTAAAAAGTAAAGTCACAGGGGAGCACCTTTTGCTAGGCATGGGCCACTGTGATCACTACTTGTTAGCAACTCCAGTGTTGGGGGTTGATAAACAGAGTTCAGACTGTGGGTTTTGTTTGCAAACAAATGCCAAGATGAGTCAGTACATGCTGTTTTTAGCAAAGAGATCATTGGGCTGGAAAACCCTAAAAATATCAATCATTCAATAAGGCCTCCTTAGGAAAACAATGCTGTGATTTTTGCACAGAGCCTCTTTGAAGTTAACCAATTTTGGCTTAAAATTTGAAAATAAAATCAAAAAAGAGCACTGTTGGTCAGGAGGTCTTTCTGAGCTACTTTTGATTCCAAAAGGCCCCTTGAAGGGAAGTAGGGCCTTGATTTTGCTTAAAAAGTATATTTGGCTTCAGGATGGGAAAGAGAGAGCAACAGTTCTGATTTCTTAGTCACGTACTTTCCTCCCCAGCCCAAGGAGGGTGGGCAGTGCCAAGACCTGGGAGGCTATCAAAGACGCCCTCTGTGTAATAGGATCTGGAATTTATTTCTGATGTCATGGTAAGAACAAAAGAACTTTGCTCTGTGTCAGGCCGGAGTAGCCGCAGTGCTTTTGATGGACAGAGGAGTGGGATTCATGTTCTCCTTGAGGTCCATCTCCAGAGCATGGAGTTCTCCCCGAACAAACTTAATTTTCATTTAATAACCCTTTAGAGAGTTATTCTCTCAGAATGCATCTGAACCCTCCTTGAACCCATTTATGCTTGAGTTAGCACTGTCACTTGGAGTTAACAAGTTCCATATGTTTACCACCCATGGTGAAAGTAGTTATTCCTTTTATTTGTCCTCAAATTGTCTCCAGTAAGCTGGCTGCTTTTGTCTCAACAAGAGTCCATTTGGTTGCCACTAAGTTTGTTCACCTCCTTTCATAGATCAATAAGCTGATCTCAGCAACTGAGCAGCTTTTGAGATGCAACTCTGGTTAGGAAGAGGGGGTAAATATTCTGTAGCGATTGAAGATCTGGGCACAGCAATAAGTGAATTAGCTTCAAATGCAGGCATCTTCTAATCTGTTAAATGGAAGCAAAACTCCACAGAGTTTAGGAAAAGAAAACAAAACATGTTTGAATCTCATTTTCAAAGCACTATATTGCTATATAATGATAAGTGATAAAAATGCCTCTTATTTCCCTCTGGGCATTTTCTGGAAACAGACTTTCATTATGTTCATGAATTCAAATTAGTGTGCTCTGAGGAAAGATACTAGAATTTGTCTTTGTTTGGTCAAGTGAATTTATTTAATGATGAGATCTTGAGAGTTTGTCAGAAAATGCCACTAAACTTCAATATTTAATTCCTCTCTGATACATTTTCTTAGCTGAATACACGGTTTCACATTCTTATCTTGTATACAGTGCTGTAGTTTACATTCTAATCTTTTACTCAGTGCCATAGTTTAAATTCTAGGACACCCAAATTTTTAGAGAGGATTTCTCTCCTCTTGATTATTACAAAGTAAATAGACCATGGCCTACCTAAAAGTATTTCCCCCCCCCATTTTATGTTTTTTTCACATTTTATGCACAGGCTTCATGAGCACTTTTTGTGTCTCTGCTATTAAATCTTATAAGAAGATTTGCACTCTGCAAACTTTTATTAACTATCTCTTCTGTCTCTAGATATACCTATGTATGTTTATTTACTTACCTCTACAGATGAGCAACTGTATTAATGTATTATGTACAGTACAAAATGTACAAAAAGTTGAAAGAATGGGAAAAATGAAACATTTTATTTCACATTATTTATTAATTTATTAATGATACAAACTCTTTTTCTTTTTACTAGTAATAATATTTTAATGAGAGCCATGAGTTGAACCTACTTCATTATTTAATACTGGGATAAAAATATTCAGAAGTCTGATTCTTAGTTCAGTTAATTATACTACTTGGTTTTAATAGCTGCTTTGGCTGAAAAAAGATACTTCATATGAATACATAGAACCATATAGAAGAAGTACATCATTGACTGTCTTCCTCAATCATTATACTCTTGTGTCAACCTCCTCCACAAAGTTTGCAAAGATTTGTATTAAAATTCGGCTGTTCTCCATCTTCCTTGATGCCTTTCAGTTGTTTTTTCAAACTAATCAGGTAGGTTGCATGTTTTTATTTCTAAAAAAATTGTTTGAAAACCCATAGAGACTCTCCGTAAAATTTCTTAATCAGATTTTAAAATTAAAAATTTTCTGTATGTACAGTAGACCTGTTTTTATATTTGTTACATATTATTTTCAGTAAGAAAATCACACACGTGTCCAAACATCTTTTTTCAAAATGACTTCTCCATTGCACTAATTTCCTTCAAAAAGAAATTGCTTTCTCATGAATTGTATAAGATCATAGATTAACAATGTTTATTTTGTTTTAAATCCTTGTCAGATAGCAAACTTTTGTACTTTTTAGTTTCACTGTTTTTGCTGCAAAGGCTGTTTTATGGTTTCTTTGCAGGAGTCTTTTTAGATGACCAGCTCTTTTTGTGAGGTTAGTTTGGTAAAAACAGATAATGCAATCTATAAATCCACTTAAATAGGTATTTGTATTATACAAACTATCATAACTTGAATGAAATAGTGAGGCTGGTGCTGTCTACCCTCCCTCTTTTTTTTTTTTTTTTTTTTTTGTTGTTCGCGGGCCTCTCACTGCTGTGGCCTCTCCCGTTGCTGAGCCCAGGCTCTGGACGGCAGGATCAGCAGCCGTGGCTCACGGGCCCAGCCGCTCCGCGGCATGTGGGATCTTCCCGGACCGGGGCACGAACCCGTGTCCCCTGAATCGGCAGGCGGACTCTCAACCACTGCGCCACCAGGGAAGCCCTACCCTCCCTCATTGAAGAGGGTCCTCTGGCCTCAGGAGCTCTTGAAGACCCAGATGATCATTAGACCCTCAGAGGAATGGTCTGATGAATATGTGGCTCAATAGATCCATAATAAGCTCCATAATACAATACAATACAAATCAAATTATGCATTGTACTTAACACTGAAAATATTATTATAACAATGTTAATATATTTTAATCAACATATTATATTAATGCTTTAATATATACTATAATCAATACATTATACTATATATTAATATTATATAATATACTGAATATAAGGCTTAATTTTGTTCTTAATTTTTAGACTAAAAATATTTTAGAAAAATAGTTCTAATATTTTTTTCGTAGCTTTTGGAGGCTTCTGATCTATAGCAGGAGAGAGACATATAAACAAATAACTGTATTCAACATGTAAATGAAAAAATAAAAATGCTATGGGATCATGTGGTCTGGGCGGAGAGGGTAGGGCAGAGGTTAAATTCCAGAAACTCAGAGAGGAGATACATTTGAGAGGAACTTGAAGGATGAATGGGAGATTGCTGAATGGACAAGGGGGTAAAGGACATTCAAGAAGATACACGAAGACAGGAGAGTGTGCCCAGGAAACCCCGAGGAGTCTGCTGTGGTCTGAATATCGGACGTGGGGGAGAGTTAGACATGCGACTGGAGAGATGGACAGGGTTCAGGCAGTGAAGGGTTTCATTCTGTTGGCAAGTGGGAGCCACTGGAGATTTGAAGTAGAGGAATGACCTCAGTGAAGGATGTATTTCATTTATAAATCATGAACAATATGCACATTTTGAAAATAATTACATTTTTGGCAGATGTGGGTGAAATTCTGTTCAATCTAATTTAACATAATTATTGACCATATTCTGTGTGACAGGCAGTATCCCCAAGGCAACACAAAGGTATAATGGTGCATATTTTACTTGGTAGAAGGATTAAACTGAATATTTACAACTAAATACACACATATCTGCATTTATCCTTTAGCATTGTGATGTCTCTTTGATACCCTTGACATTTGGAACAAATTAACACTGGTATTTAATACTTAACAATACATATGTGAGCCAAGTATCCAAGCTTATGAACTCCACTTGAGTATGGATTCCTTCTGCTGAAGAAATGTAAGCATCCTACATTTACACGTGCCAATGTAGAGAGAGAAATCTGTCTGCGGTATGGCTTTGAGATTCTATTATTTGTGTCGTTGGTTGGGAAGACATGCCAAGGTGCCTTGTTGGTTTGCCATTTAGGATGTGGCAAATATTTGAAAAGGCCCTTATGTCATAAGGAATAAACATTAATTACATTGTATCTTTGAAAATAAAAGTAAAATATATTTTGAAGAACATTTGCAAAAAACAGAAAATCATAAAGAAGAATATGCAAAGCCACCCCAAGTCAGACTTCTCAGAGGTAACAATGGTTAATACTTTATATAATCTCCTAAATATTTTTTCTATGCATATATGAAATATATACATTCTCAAAACTAAAGACATTGTATGTAATCTTTGCATCTTACTTTAAAAATTTAATGTAATTAGTGAATATTTTCATGGCATGAAACATTCTTTGAAGACATTTTTATATGACTGCGCAGTACTGAGTTCTAAAGTTACACTGTAATTTATTTAAACAACTTGCAGTTTGAGACATGAGGTTGATTCCAATTTTTTGTTATTTTTTCTTGTAATTACAGAGGTATTCTTTGGCATAGATCTTTGACCGTATCTCTGATTATTTATTTTTGTGGGCTCAATTTCTGAAAAGATCTGAAATCTGTCAGAGAAGTGAACTGTCGAATATTTAAACAGGGTGATTGAAATTGTTCTCTACTTTGGCAAAATCATAGGGAGGGCCTCTGAATGATGAGAGAATACTTCTATTCATCCATTCCTTCAACAAGTATTCATTGAATGCCTCCTAATCCCAGGCTCTGCACTAGGTGCCAAGGTGCAGCAGGAAGCAAGAAAGATGTGTTCACTGCGCTCATGGCAGTGATCTGGAAAGTTAGAAATCGTGGGTCAACTTCTTGTTTTACAGATGAGGAAACAGGGGAAGCAGCTTGCCCAGTTTTACCTAGCCGGCTGTGGAGAGCCAGGATTGGAATATAGGTTTCTCTCTTGAAGTTCAAGCCTCTTTGCGCCACACCAGCCATCTCTCCCCTCAGTGTGATCTTGAGGGCATCAGATCAGGGCTGGTTTATGGTATCTTCTGTATTTAGATCTAACTCTTGGCAAGGTTGTCAAGTGAATGGGGCCATGTGTGTCTTTGGGGCCCTGGCCTCCCCCTTCTGTGCCATTTCCCTTCCTGGAGTCCCCTAGCCCTTTCTCAGGCATCCAGAGACCTCATAATCTTTTCTCATGACTTGTGAAAACCTGCTTTCTGGGAAGGAATGGATATCAGTCACTCATATGTCAATGTGGATGAATTAAGACACTGTGTTTTTTCTTGCAAGGGGCGTTAACTGTGAAGGCATCTGAAGATCTCTTTCTTCTTGAGGAATGCCAGACCCGGTTTCCAGTGGAGCATTTTGGGCGATCAGGGAGCACACAGGGTCCTCCGCTGGTCCTCAAAGCTCACAGCGCACCTTCCTGCACACCATTTCCACCATAGCTGCTTAGCCCAATCTCCTCCTCCTTAAGCACAAGGTCAACGCGGCGGGGCAAGAAAGCTGAGGACATTGTATCCACACCTTGAATTTATTTCCAGGATATTAGAGGGGCTGCTTCGAACACAGAGCTTCAGAGAACAGGGAAACTCATTGCTAGGAAACCCCCTTCCCCCTCCCCACCTGCCCTGTGAGGAGTGTCTCCTCTAGGAAGGAAATTCAATTACAGTCTTCCAGTCACCAGAATTGAATTTGGATGGACTATTTCCTCTTTGGATTCTGTTCCAAATTGTATTCCTGTTGCTGGGTTTGAAGTTAATTAGTGTCACAAATCATCTGTATTTCCCTTCTCTGGAGGAAAGCCTGCCACAGTGCTTATCCTGTCCAGTTAATTGACTTCCAGAGGGCTCATCCCTTCCTGAAAGCACCTTAAACGGCTCTGATGGGTAAGCATCAGGCTTACACATATATGAAATAAAAGCTTGGAGAATTCAAATTTCTAGGTCATAGAAATGCGGGTGTGCGTTTTTTTTTTTTCTCTCTGAGCATCATAGCTTAGAGTTTTTCTCGATTTGATTGAGGCCAATATGAGAATGCAAGGAACTTATCCTCAGGTAGATGCATGTGGGCTAAGGGGAGGAAGATACTCTCATTGCCAGTCAGTGAACTGCTAATAGTTGGAAATAACATGTGGAAAAGCTGTCAACTTAATGTTTGGGATATAGGGATTTCTTAAATTTCTAATGGGGTGTTTAATTTTTAAAATGGTTTTGAGTTACAGACTAAGGAGAAGATGCCTCTAGAATAACCTTTTAATTTTTTTTCAATTTTTAGAATTATGGTAAAATATACATAACATAAAATTTACTATATTAGCCATTTTTAGGAGTACAGTTCAGTGGTATTAAGTACATTCATATTGCTGTGCAAATATCAACCCCATCCTCTCCCAAACTCAAACAGAAACTCTATATCCATTAAACAATAACTTTGCACTCTCCCCTCCCCCAGCCCCTGGCAACCTCCATTCTTCTTACTGTCTCTATGATTTTGACTACTCTAGGTACCTCATATAAGTGGAGTCATATAGTATTTGTCTCTTTGTGACCGGTTTACTTCACTTAGCATAATGTCCTCCATGTTGCAGCATGTGTCAGAATTGTATTCCTTTTTAAGGCTGAATAATATTCTATAGTATGTAGAGACCACATTTTCTTTATTCATTCATTCATTGATGGACATTTGGGTTCCCTTCATGTTTTAGCCATGGTGAGTAATGCTGCTATGAACAAATACCTTCGAGAATCTACTTTCGTTATTTTTGCATATATGCCTAGAAGTGGAATTGTTGGATCATATGGTAGTTCTATCTTTAATACTTTGGGGAATTGCCAAGCTGTTTTCCACAGCAGCTACATCATTTTACTTTCTCACTAACAGTGCACAAGGGTTCGGTTTTCCCCACATAGTCGCCAGTAGTTGTTATTAAATAACATTTCAACTTTAAGACCCATGTAATGAGGTTGTATTTTGGTATATCAACTCAATTATTATTTTTTTTGCGGTACGCGGGCCTCTCACTATCGTGGCCTCTCCCGTTGCGGAGCACAGGCTCCGGACGCGCAGGCTCAGCGGCCATGACTCACGGGCCCAGCCGCTCCGGGCATGTGGGATCTTCCCGGACCGGGGCACGAACCCGTGTCCCCTGCATCGGCAGGCGGACTCCCAACCACTGTGCCACCAGGGAAGCCCAACTCAATTATTTTTGATCCTGATAATCCCTAGTTCCAGGTTGCCCTGTGGCTCTTCTTGGATACTATTTGTAAACAGGCAAATGAACAACCCTCCCACCAGTAAGAGTAAATTACAAGGCTTATTCCCCCCAGGAAGGAGGATAATATGTAGGGGAATCCTTGTCAGATGGAAAAAAGAGTGGAAAGCCAGCCCCTGATGGTCTTGCTGGATGGTGGAGCGAGGAGGAGAAATAGAGATAAGACGGAGAGGGAAAAATACCTGTGCAGGCCTTCCCCGCTCTGTGTGCAGGGGTGTGATAGGAGTGAGAACATCTGAAAACATCAGAAGGGTTATGGTATACTTAGCTGGAAAGGATATAAGCCATGGTGTGCTTATAAATGTTTAACAGCTCTCTGGAAAAACAAAAACAAAAAACAAAACCAACCCTGATTTTGCAGCATGTGCCAATTTGCACAGTGTAAGTACTTCCACCGTGGCTGATTTCAATCTATCAATGTGAACTCATTGAACATGGAGCTGGGAAGAAATGTGTAATAGCATATCATTATATAGTATTTCCCCCATACACATGTAACAGTTGTAAATAACCTCAAGAGCACAGATAATGGTTACATGTAATAAAATAATTAGTTTTGAGTATTTATCACATTTATTTTTAATATAACTAATTGTAAGTTTGTAGAAGTTAAGTGTTAATAATGGTTGTTTCAGAGAGGAAAACATAGGAAGAACACTCTTTGACATAAATCACAGCAAGATGTTTTTTGATCCACCTCCTAGAGTAATGGAAATAAAAACAAAAATAAACAAATGGGACCTAATGAAACTTCAAAGCTTTTGCACAGCAAAGGAAACCATAAAAAAGACGAAAAGACAACTGTCAGAATGGGATAAAATATTTGCAAATGAATCATCGGACAAAGGATTAAGCTCCAAAATATATAAACAGCTCATGCAGCTCAATATTAAAAAAAACAAACAGCCCAATCCAAAAATGGGCAGAAGACCTAATAGACATTTCTCCAAAGAAGACATACAGATGGCCAAGAGGCACATGAAAATCTGCTCAACATCACTAATTATTAGAGAAAAGCAAATCAAAAGTACAGTGTGGTATCACCTCACACCAGTTAGAATGGGCATCTTCAGAAAATCTACAGACAACAAATGCTGGAGAGCGTGTGGAGAAAAGGGAACCCTCTTGCACTGTTGGTGGGAATGTAAATTGATACAGCCACTATGGAGAACAGTATTGAGGTTTCTTAAAAAACTAAAAATAGAATTACCATATGACCCAGCAATCCCACTACTGGGCATATACCCAGAGAAAACCATAATTCAAGAAGACACATGCACCCCAATGTTCATTGCACCACTATTTACAATAGCCAGGACATGGAAGCAACCTAAATGCCCATCGACAGGTGAATGGATAAAGAAGATGTGGCACATATATATACAATGGAATATTACTCAGCCATATAAAGGAATGAAATTGAGTCATTTGTAGAGACGTGGATGGATCTAGAGACCGTCATACAGAGTGAAGTAAGTCAGAAAGAGAAAAACAAATATTGTATATTAATGCATATACATGGAACCTAGAAAAATGGTACAGATGAACCGATTTTCAGGGCAGAAATAGAGACACAGATGTAGAGAACAGACGTATGGACACCAAGGGGGAAAGCGCAGGCGGGTCTGGGGTGGTGGTGGTGGGATGAATTGGGAGATTGGGATTGACATATATACACTAATATGTATAAAATGGATAACTAATAAGAACCTGCTGTATAAAAAAAATAAATAAAATAAAATTCAAAATAAAATAATGGTTGTTTCAGGAACTGACTCACAAAAGTCACGGAAAGTTAGTCATTCTCATGTGCAGGCTGCTGCACACCACTGGCTGTAAGCCTCCGTGAACACAGCCCAGAAATGATAGTGCGTCATTAGTGAAGGGAGTGGCTGCTACTTGAGCCCCAGGTCGTGCTCCTGGTTCCCCAGGCCCAGAGGGTATGTGGGGTGCGATGCAGTGGGTTCTAATGTGGAAATGCTGAGGCCTCAGTGGACCAGCAAAGGCCTGGAGTCCGTATGAAGAGGCATCAATGTGCAGGAACTTTTCTGGAGTTAAACGCCAGGCCTATGGACTTTGGAAATGAATGCCATCATGAAACCCCCATGGCCAGTCGTTCTTCAGTGGTCATCTGTCCAGGGAGCCATCCTGGTAACCATTCTTCAGCAGCGTCCATTAAGGGTCCAGAGCACCCTAGCTCTCATCTGTACCCCAACTCCCCCCCTCTTAGGAGATCTCATAGGCTCTGTTCCCAGATGCCATTTTGGAGAGAAGCAAGGGGGAGGAATGGAGGGAATCCAGAAGATGGAGAATTTATCCCAAAGAGACTAGGTCATCTAAAAAGAGGCCAAACTGGAAGGCAACTGTGTTTCCATAAATTAATATATTTAAAGTTTGTTTTTCTCTCCCCTGCCACCCAGGGGTGTGAACCTTTGCAAGGGAGATTAAGGAGTTGTAGGATAAAGACATGGCAGGTTCTTCGCATCTCATGTGGTGTGGGCAATATGTGACCCTGATACGCCCCTCTACCTTTTCTCCAGGTGTCACTACCTGTGCCATCAAAAAGTAAAATAAATGAATGCTACTGTCATGAATTGGATTTGAGACTATAGGCAGGTAATGTTCCTGCAATTTGTCCAAAAAATGAAGGAGGGCAATGACTCGAATGTTCCCTGGTGCTGAGGGTGGAGCGGTGTGCGGCTGTGACTGGGAGTTGGAACTGGGAATGGGGTAACTCGTGAGGCAGCGTAGTGAGCAGGGTCCCAGGGAGAGCCCTGTACCTTGTTGGAGGAAAATGGTGAGAGGGAGATGGAATCACGTCACATTCTCCCAAGAGTCTGCAAAAGCGGAATATTAGTTTCTTCACAGAAGTGAAGTGAACTTTATAAGGTAGGATGGCATTTTCTTCTAATTAAAATTTTAATAGTCGATTAGCTGTAATTTTTAAAATATTTTTATTCTGAAAACGAATTTTCCACAATAATGCAATTAGTTCCAAAAAATGAGCTCATTTATCTGGCTTTTCTACAAAGGACAATTGAAACATTTAAGGCAAGATTCACTTATTCGTCTCCATTTTAGGATGGAAAGAAAGTAGCAGACTTCAGATACTGGTCAAGGTAACAAACTATGGGAAAGCTCCTTTTTCTTTTCTTTTTTCTATTGGTCATCTCCTGTGTAAGAGCTTTACATTATTATGAATATTTTATAGTAAGACACTTGTTTCTGACTTTCTTTATAAACCCATTTTTAAATTTAAAGGCACACAATAAAGCTTTATGCATTTATTAAAATATACACATTTTGGTAAATTTAGAATTTTCCCTTAGTGTCTTGATAAATCAATATATTGTCAACATCACAGTCATTTAAAAATAAAACACACTTCATAACATAGCTGCATATTATTTCTTTCTTCATGACACTACACACCCCATTGTACAGTGCACCAATGGGAATTAGAAACCACAAGACAAACTTTAACAAATACAGCAAGTTCATACCAGGAAAAAAAAAAAAAAAAAGCAGAGAACAACACCAGAAGTTACCATCTGCAAAAAAGCAAGTTGTAGCTCCCAAGGACCAAACAAAAATGAAACACGTTAGTAAAATTTACAAGCTCTATGTATAACTTTGGATATGAATTAAACGGTAACGTTTCTTTTCCACAGTGAGAAAAGCTAGAATGTGAGTCCTGGTTAGATGGTGTGGCTATATGGGATGAGGACTATAGCTGCTCTTTAAAAGACCTGCAGCCCCTTCTATCAGCCCAGATGGTTGAGGTATTTATGCACCATCATAGCATTAACTGTGTTTTTGCTTTGGAAGGTGGGTGTTTATGATTTCCAGGGTAGAGTCTAGCCTCTGGAAGCGTGAGTGAGTGAGACAAAGTACCTGCAACTGCCACGACCAATTAGTAGGAGATGTACAAGGAACAGCCTTCTCAGAATGAATACAGTCCTTCATAGTCTGCACTTCCTGGGAAATTCACATGACACACAATTCCCGTTAGTCAAAGCCACCAATGTCAATGTCAGGAAAACGGGAAAAAAGAGCACAGAGGGAGTCCCTAATGAAAAAATCCAGGCTGCCCCTGTTTCCTAGTTCTAATATCAAGCCATTTTCTTTCCTTATTGTATCAAAATGCACTAAACGTTCTCATAGAATAAGAAATTACAGCTACCTGCCTTCAGAAGACTTCAAGCCCAAAGCTGTCTTTGTGAAGGTCCTATGTGAATTTTGTAACTCCATGCACGTAGCATACTGTTTAATGATTTCTAACACTATTTTAGTTGATGCTACAGAATATATGTTCACTTTTGATGGTCTTCAAAACTTCCATTAATCCTTTTTGGGCGTTAAGTCCCAAAAAACGAAAACATTTTCTCAGAGAAGTAGTTATGGCACAAGGCAAGTGCCTAGGTATTTCAGAACGACGAGCGAGTTACTCAAGCCGGGCAAGAAGAGGAAAGCCTTTAAGAAAAAAAGTTGCTCCTGAGGGGGGAAAAATTACAAGAGCCTCTCCTCAAAAGTCTTACAGACAATAAAAGTAGACACAGGACTAACAAATTTGTACACGAAAGCGGCTTTCTGCTAGCCATCACCACTCCAGTTGAGAAATACAAACTCCTTTGTGGAAACGGCATCCAAGTTCCCGCTTGGGGCGGGACCTGCGGGTTGGGACGCTGTCCTGCGCTTGCGCGTTGTTTACTTACACATTATTGGCTGTCTCACGACGGCGCCATCACTGGTTACCAGTTGGCGCCTGTCTTTGCCAGTAGGCCAGGGGGTCCTCAGCGTGCGGAAGGTGCATGCATAATGGGAGAAACTGAGGATCCGTGGAAATTTGAGATAGAAAAACCTTCCTGGACAAGTCTTGTTCTAAACACCATGGAGTGCGAATTCGACGTGGCGAATTTGGAGGGCGGCGAATTTGCTCCGCCCTTTCCTCCAGCATAAGAAATTAAGCTGGTCTTCCGAGTGCGCACTAGCCCGAGGGCTTAAATCCCAGAGTGGACTGTTAACCGCCGCCAGGACTCGGTGAGTTGACCCCAACTGTGGCTTCAGACACATTCTGACATCTCCACCCAACAAGACATTTTAATCTGAGACACAGAATTAGTAAACGTGCGGCTGACCCTCAGTGGGCTTCCACTGACATCTCGGCCCTGCTAAAATCCAGTGGGAAAGGGGACAGCAATTTCCTCTAGTCTTTTAGACAGATCCTCAAACTCCTGTAGCTTCTCTTTATAATGCGGAGAAGAGGTAGCCCCTTGTAAAGTAGATTTACAAGTGGGATATAAAGGAGTTCAGGTTCATCAACTCTTTTCAGAATGGGGGAAAGACATTTCTTTGAAGGAGTTTGTGCTTTGTTTCCCCGATATTACTAGGTTTATATCCTGACCAACCCACAGGTTCTAGAGAAAGATGGATCATTAAATTCAACAACCTTTCCCCCCCTTTTTATTAAACAGGCACATCATGACCATTATGTTGACATTTGATTAGCTATTAGTTTGTTACTAAGAAGGAGAACTGGATTCTTGACCTAATTCTATCATTCCTTTCCTTTCACAAAGTGGCTTTACACTCAAGTTGAGTAAAATCTTGAGCTGTGCTTTTACTGTTCAGGGTAGATAGATACGAAATGTTATTAGGTTTGGTTGTTTAAATTTACTGTTGAAAATTTTAAAGTGGCTGGGAATAACTTTGTGTTGTCTGTCCACATGTTAAATGACTATACTTCTCCTAAGTTGATGAAATCAGACAGGATTTCAAAGGAAGAATCATACATTGTTTTAAGTATGGATATTTTCCCCCTCTAGGTATGTTAAATCAACTTGGAGTGTGTATGTAATTTCTCAGCTCCTTGCTAGGCAGGTGAAGCCACTGCCCCAGCTTCTTTAAGTCCAGCCTTCCCTGATTCATACTTTCATCATTTCCTCATTGCCACCCCACCCAAGGAGAGCCAGCCAGCTCAGTTCAACATTCATGTCTATCTGTGCGTGAGCCCTGACTTGCCTTCTCAGCATTATTAACTACAGTTCTAAATACAAATCATGTGCTCCTGTCAGACTAGCTTCTTGCTTTCCCTTGAAGGAGGCACAGTACAAATGATTAGTCAGGAGACAGCTGTTAGCCACAGTCTACACCTTACTCATGCTGATCCCCCAGCTGGCAAGCATCTCCTTCATTTCTATCTGGCAAAAGCCTCCCCACCCCACAAGCCTCAGCACAGGGGCTGCATTCTCTATGATCTTTCCAATGGAGGGAGGTCTTTTCGATATTTGAACCCCTACAGCACATAATAAGCTCTCCACAAAAAACTGTTGAATAAATGATATTTCATTTTCCCTTCATCCATCCGATCAGATATTTATTGAACATCCAGTATATGCCAAGCACATGCAGTTGGTAAAATCTAGCTCTGAAGCTTATTATGGTATTGCAGTTCTCTGCCCTCATGGGGAAGGATATATTCTTATCATCCAGGAACACTTCTTGTTGTCATTACCAACAATTCCATTATGTCTTAAGTTGCCTCCTCATTGGCAAATCTAGCAGTGCATGTCAAAGTTCTGCATTTGTGCACTAAATACACGTCTAACCTTGTCTTATCCTTTCTATTTCTATTTTTATTTGCCTCAGTTCCTCACTTAATCTATCTGTATTGTATGTATTTTTATAGCCACCTGAAGTCCTCTTGAAATGAAGCAGAGTGCTAATAAAGAGCATACAATTAAAAAAAATCAAGTAATTGCCTCCAAATCATAAATCCACATGATGAAATCTCACTGAAAGAGCTCTTGCTACAGAGGATTCAGTAAAATAGAGGTCTTTCTTGGACTCTGTTCAAGGGGCTAAGTTTCTGAGGTAATTATAGGGTGATCTTACTTATAACGTGGTCCCACAGATATGGTCTTAAGAAAATTAATTAGGAAACGCTACTATAATCATTCTGGTGGCTTATGGTATTTGAAAACTGCATTGTGAAATCTAGGACTGTTTCACAGAGGCTGGGAAACATGAGGGAAAAACATGTCTATTTATCTTGAAAAACTTTTTCTATCATATTGACTAATTTTTTTTAAAAGCCAAGGTCACTGGTGAAATGACTAATCAACTTTAGAGCAATAAGGAGAGCAAAGCTTAAAAAAATATAGAGATGCTACTGGTGAGAAATGACTCCTGAATGAGAATGATTTAGAGAAGGCCTTCAAGAAATCAGTACCAACGGGGTTTACCAAAGCATGCCTTCTCTCTTCTCATGCTGCAGAAACTGCATACATCTGCCACCAGACAATGGTTACGCTAGTACCTACACCTTACTAGTAAAAGGAAGCTCTTTCACTCACGTTAGGATTTTGTTATTTTTGTATTCATATTTCTCTTTGAACACTTTTAAGGAATACAGCCCCATCCCATCTGTCTGGATGTGTCTCAGGTTTAACAGGTTATATGTAAACTAGGCAGATTTGTTGAGTCCTAAGACCAGTTCGAAACTTTGTTTTCACAAAAATTACTGATAGCGAATTTAATCCCCAAGGATGTATTTCACACACCAGGCACTGTATCTTTATGGTTAATCTTAGGCGAGAGAAAAATGGCATTGCCAAGCCTTAAATTAAAATGAAAAAATGACCTCAGGAAGCCAGAGCTCTAAACACTTAATATAGAGGAATGAAAAAGAAGATCTGGAAACAGTAATTATTTGAATTTAAATGGCATACATTGGCTATGGGTGGGATATGCAGTTTATTAAAAAAAAAAAAACTAGTTTCAGTTGATCTTTTAAAAAATATTATGTTAAAGCCCAGGGTATCAACCAAGAGGACTTGTCAGGTTCGGTTGTTTTATCTACATTTATCAGGCTCTGGTGCTGCTTGTTCCCTGGGCTGTGAGCCTCCAAGGACAGATGTTACATTTCTTTTTATTCGCATTGCTTAAGACTTGATACATTCTTGATCAGTGTTAGTTTTGCATAAAAATGTGCTTTTGCCTCCTGTTTATAATCCTGAAACATGCCAAGGTGGCACAAACCTCAAGCTTTAAGAAAGAATAGACTTAAACATTAGTTGATGTTCTGGAAAACTTTTGGCATAACTCTAGATCCAGGAGACAGAGAGAGCAAAGAATTTGCTACTGCGCCTCCCTTTCGGGAAATTCTCACAAAGATTTTAGCTTGATCCAAATTGTGCCTTCACATACATGCGTGCACATCTCAAGGCAGTGTTGGAATCCCTGTAACCCAGGACTAGAATGCATAGACCATGTGTTTTTTTTCTTGTTGCAAATGTTCTCTTCCAGCTTGTTTCAGAGAAAATACCTTTAAGAGCCCCTCTATGGCCCAGATTTAGACCTTACCAGATTTTTCTCTGGGCTTCAGTGAAACTACTTTGGGAAATAACAGGAAAAATACACATCTAAAAGTGAGCTACTCCAGAGGAATAAGGTTCAGAAGTGAAATGTGACCTCATGGAATGCAGTTACTAAGTAGCTGTGCTTCAATATTTTTGTTTTCAGAGCAGCACCCACCAATCAAGTGGTTGCATATCTCACAAAACTACAGAATTTATAATTTTAGAAATCTGAAGTAGAGTTTGCAATGTGATCTCAGTGGCTGGGTCACTTCGCCTTGTAAAGCTTTTTTATCTGATCATGAGACAAACAGCCTACTTCTTCAAGGCATACTAGTGCCATGAAATCATGCTCCTACTTTGCCCTCTTTCATCATATCACCAGGAGCTTAGAGTCTGGTATAAGAGAAGGCATGACAGAGAGTTAATTTTTGCCAATGCCCTTCTGGCCTTCACTGCAAGAGATGGTTATTCAGTTTGTTTTTTTTTTCTGGGCATTTAAGTAGAGCTTTGATGGTGCTTCTCACCATATTATTGGGTCTGCATGACCGCTTTATGGTGCGTCTGAAATCTTTGGGGTCATGGTCTCAGAGTCCCTGACCTTTGCTGTGTCCTAAAGTTCTAGTTGGGAGATTGTGAGAACCTTGGCGAAGGACAAGAGGCATGCATCTCCATGAATTTGTTTTTGTGAGATTTCAGGACAAAATGTGGCTTGCTGAGGAAGTGCCACGTGCCACCTAGCCTCAGGGAGCAGCTCTCAGCCCAGCACGCTGAAACAGAGCTTTGCCCTTGTGGTCTCAGGTGGTTGAAATGCTGCCTTGTGCCCACCCCTGCCTGCTTTGGCACATCTCCAGGAGGAGCTGCAGCCTCAGTGTGGTCCAAGAAGTTTACTCCCTGCTTCTTGGGGCCTTAGTAAGAAGCGAAAAGGTTCAACCAGCAAAGCGAAGGCCTGGGAAACGTTTGCTGCCATCAGCTCTGATGGTTGCACCTAAGGTAGAACTTCTTGTAGCTTCTTGTTTAGCTTTTTTGTTTTTGTTTCTTACAAGGGGACCAGCTATGGGACCTGGGTTAAGCCCTTCAACAGAACCATTCTGAAGAGCAGAAGTGGCGAATGACAGGCTATGACTGGGGACTGACTTTGGGGAAGGCTGGGTTTTTGCAATGAGAGCCAAAGACGTTTCCACCTTCTAGCCCACAGGTTAAGTTACTGAAAATGAATCACCATCATTTCTACACATTTCTTGTGTGTTTGCTCCTACTCTGGAGAGTAATCTAACTCATCATTGGCAATCAGGGCCTCTGAGTTCTGTTTGTGTTTGCTTTTGCTCTTCGCCTTGCTGCTCGTCTGGGTGTTTGCCTGTGCATCTGACATCTGCTGGTAATAGAAGCCTTTGTCTTCCGCAGGCCCGCCCCAGTTCTCCTGGCTCTCGCCCTCTGTGGCATAGGAGAAACCTTCTTCCACCGAGAAGGGGTCGTCCACGTCGTAACGCTGGTACGTGCTTTGGTGCAGGGCTTCTTCTCGGGCGCTGATTTCCAGGGTGCTGTTCCAGATGCCGTACCCAAAATAAATGAGCATACCTGTAGGTGGGAGGTGGGGGGAAGCACAAGTGGGATAAGCAGTTGCTTTGGGATCTATGGGTCAAGCAGGGAGCTCACTCTCAGTCGTGAAAGCAGAGCTGGTGCTGGATGTGTTTTCTTTGGTCTATACAGTGTACTGAAAAGACTCGAATTAGATGCTGTTTAAAAATTGGGAGATCTTGCATTAAGCAACCCATATTTACAGCTTCCCCTAAAAAAGTCAGAAGGACTGACAACATTGTACCCACATTCCGATATGGAAACGTTTGGCTGGAGGTGAGAACTGGCTGCCTCTTTAGTTAGGATATGGGCTCTTGAGGTCACCTCAGTCCCCCCCTCCCCTGTTGACATCTAGCTCACTGTACTCATGTAGGTGCTCGCCAGGAATTTGCATTTTCTACTCTGGATTAAATAGTTATGGATCACCAGCGGTGTATTCCCAACCTTCTCATAGCATCTTATTATCCCATACCTGCACTTAGGGACTCCATCTTTTATTTCACCACGTAGCAACATGCCTATATGATCCTATGATTTACTTTGCCATTTTTCACTCACCAAAGTCATGATACATTACTGCCACTCAGCTGTCCACTTTCATCTGTGGACTCTCACAGTGTCTAGTGCATGCCACTGTTTCGGCCCTTAGGGTATCTGTTGTGTGCTTATCTGCACAGGGTGCTTCTGTTTTACAGACTCTGCAGAAAACTGGCACTTAATGTTTGTTGAAGGAATGAATGAGAACTCCTGATACACATGCAGTGTCCAGTGCAACCTTCTCATTCCAAGCGAAGGAAAGAAACCTGCCTTCCTAGTTAATACGTAGCATTAATATGGGCTAATGTTTCATTTCTATTAGAATTTCTAGGAAAAGATATATGAAAATAGCTTGAGAGACCCCATTTTCTACCTTGAAAAGCCCATGAAGGCTCAGGGCCTGGAACGCTGAGAACCGTAGCCTTGGAGGCCATGGGGCATGATGGTTAAGAGTGCGAGGTCTGGGTTCAAATCATGCCTCTATCACTATTAGCTGTGTAACCCTGGACCAGTTACTGAGCCTCTTTGTGCCTCAGCTTTCTCTTCTAGGAAACCATGAGAGTACTGTACCTATACCTTGGGGTTGCTGTGAGGAGGAAACGAGATAAGCAGTGGTTCTCAACCCTGGCTGCACTTGGAGGGTCACCTGGGGGTTTTTGCATAATCCTGATACCTGAGCCTCATCCTCTATAGAGATTCTGATTTAATTGGTCTGCAGTGTGACCCAAGCATAGGTGTTTTTAAAGCTTCCCAGGTGATTCCAGTGGTCAGCCAAGGCTGAGAACCGCTGAGATCAGGAACATTAAAGCTCGTGATGTGGGAATTCCCTGGCGGTCCAGTGGTTAGGACTCGTCACTTTCACTGTCATGGGCCCGGGTTCGATCCCTGGTCAGGGAACTAAGATCCCACAGACTGCGTGGCGTGGCCAGAAAACAAACAAAAAAACAACTCCTGGTGTGCATGCTTCACTGCCAACTTTGGCCATTTTGTGGCCTGGCCGCTGGGGGCCCCTCGGTTATGCACCCTCTTTCCAGGCCCCAACGCCCTCTTCTCGGTGGCACTAGCCTCTTTGACTTTGCTAACCCTGTGGGCATCTGCTGGGCTGTTTGCTTAGAACCACAAGGTGAGGCCTGCTTTCCGCTCTGGTGCTTGAGGTATCCTGCTTCCTTTTGAATTTGCAGTGTGTCTTTTTAAGCTTGGATTTCCCCCCCGCCATCCCCCAGTGAAATCAACTTTCCAGGAGCCAAAGTAAGCAGAGATTTATAGTCCTAATTGGTAATAAATCCTGGAGTTAATCATTTGCAGACGTAGCTATTCTGAAATAGTGACTTCATTTTTTCTGAGCATGGATCTTTACTCTTTCTTGTCTGGGGGTGGGTGTGGCCATGGGGGATAGTTATTATCCTTGTGTAGAACAAGGCACCAAACTGAGGCCTCTCTTAAAAGGGCCAGCATGCTGCTTCTTGGAGAATGCCTCTGTTGGAAGCATGTTTGTTTCAGGAGACTAGGTTTATCGTCAGGCACACACCTCCTCATGCCCAATTTTTTTTTCTTGCTATCTTTTCCCTTAGACATACAGGCAGGTGCCAAAGCTTGTCTTCTCCTTCAGCTTGGTATCTATTACATCAATTCTTTCCTCTTTGATCCCCTTCTCGGATCCTATTTATAAGCATGTTATTTCCCTACTAAACTTAATACCATTTTTTCTTTCCCCCTTTGCCCCTAGCTTCTCTCTTCTGTACTATACGGGTCATCATTCGAGCACTGGTTTGACACCTATTCTGACAAACCTTCCCCTGTCCCCACCAAGTATTGGGGTGTCAGGTAGATCGGTTTATGGGAATTCTCTGGGAGCCTTGGTGTGATTACTCATAGGATCATAGATATTTAGAGCTGGAAAAGAGTCTATGTCATTTACCTATTTGAATACCTTCATTTTACAGATGAAGAAATGGAGGCTGGGAAAGACTGAGTCACAGCAGTAGCATTCCATGAGGATAGAGAGAAGGCTCTAGCTTATTCACCCCTTCACACCCCCTCCACTGCTGCGTTATAGACTGTGCCTAGCGCAAAAATATTTGGTACAAGTTAGGTTCTATCTGGGGAGTGGCTGGGCCTGGAAGGAACATGAGTATGTGTGTGTGTGTGTGTGTGTGTGTGTGTGTGTGTGTGTGTGTGTGT